>NC_047672.1:39894214-39960923 GCF_011762505.2 Arvicanthis niloticus | reverse complement strand
ATCATAGTTAGCAGCTGTGGACAATCTAGAGCAAATCCCATATCCCATGTAGGCCTTGAAAGACAACCTGGTTTCTGTCGAGCACAGGCTCGAAACCCCAGAGACCCCAGGTGATCCTGAGGGGACCCAGGTGGGACCCAGGTGACCCTAAGGGACGGCAGGCATTTTGCCATGCCCCCAGACACTAGACTCCTGACATAGGCCGCAGCCCTCCATAGATTTGTGTCCTTCAGTCATGTAGGACAACACCCTCTATCCCCTCCACAAGGAGAGGGCGTGACTACAAGCCCTGGAGCCTCAAGACCCCCCCCCCCCCCCCCCCCCCCCCCCCCCCCCCCCCCCCCCCCCCCCCCCCCCCCCCCCCCCCCCCCCCCCCCCCCCCCCCCCCCCGAGAAACTGGGATATGGTTTCTCATCTACTTTCCGCTATGACAATAAAAGCTTTAAAACCATGGACTGTTTCTTTTCATCAGGATCAGCCATGGAGAGCAACGAACAAGCCTCCGTCTAATCTCCTGCAGAAGACCTCTCTGCATTTCCAGCCACAGCAACCACCAACCCAAGCCAGCTGCCTATGACCAAGCCAAGCCAAACCACTGTAACAAGCCAAGGACTCTCTGCGTGGCACAGCCGGAGCTTCTCTCCCCTCTCTCCACTTCGGCGGTGGGCCAGTCCAGCCCGTGGTTCCCAGCTTCATCTCAGCTCTTCTACGGCTTCCAGTGGTGCCTGGGTGCCCAAGAACCTGAGAACCAGAAGTCCCCAGCCGCTCTGCATGCCCAGGGACTGTCCCCCCCACCCCCACCCCCCAGCTTGCTCTGGTTCCCTAGGGCCCAGACTGCACTTCCCCACCCCTGGAGCAGTGTCCCTGCAGCAGCTTCTCACAGCCCAGCGCCAGCTTGGGGTGAGAGCAGTCAAATTCCCAAGCGGCCATGGCAGGGGCAGCCACACGACCCCCCTATAACCCAACAATTCCATACCTGGAACTAAAAAAAAATCCATAACATAACTGGGTTAAAAAAAAGCAACCCAAATCTCAGTACACACCTGCTTAGTATAGTTTGAAGGGAAGTATTTTCTTGGGTGTTTGGGAGGATAAGCGGGCTGTAAAAGCTAGGTGGGGTGAAGAGAAAGACGAGATCGGGAGGTGTAGGAAGCCTTGGTCAGCAGTGATATATGTGCCATTCCAAGATGGCGCGGGCATCGTGTCCTCCACAAGTAAATAACTGCGCAGGTGCAAAAAGGCAAAAGCGCGCCAAAAGTCACTGCCCATCCTGGGGCGTATTATGGGTAATGAGTGAACAGCCAATCAGAAGTGAACACGTCACTCTAGGGTGTATTTAAGCTGTGCCTCTTCCTGTCTTTGGCCCCTTCCGCGTTCTTCACTTCTGCTGATACAAGATTAAACCCTCGCTGTGGTAACTACCCGAATTCTGCCTCTCGTGTCTCTCTTCCACGGGCGAAAGGGGACACAGGATGATGCGCGGAACAGGGAGGGCTTTTGGCAATTTTTATAATATGTCTTACTGAATCCCCGAAGTATTCTACTGGGGTACCTGGAGTGTTGAATCGATGCAGTCACAAACAGTGGGATATTCTAACTCCTAAACACAGTGCTTCAGAATCATCCTAGCTTATCCTAGACTGCTGTGTAAATAATCTCATTTTGTTTGTTTTGTTTCCAGACAGGGTTCTCTATGTAGCCTTGGAACTCCTGGAATTCTCTCTAGAGACCAAGTTGGATACAAACTCAAGACATCCTCCTGCCTCTGTCTTCTGAGGGCTGGGATTAAACACATGTGCCTACTACTTCTGGCAATATACTCTAAGCTTGCAAGTATGTCAAAATGTGGAAAGATGAGAGGCACCTACTTCAAATCACTCCAATCATCATTGCTTTGGTAAAGATTTTGATAATTCTAATATTTAAAGGAGAAAACTAAATTCTTGATGATTTCAAAAAGGCATACATCCGGGCGTTGGTGGCGCACGCCTTAATCCCAGCACTTGGAGGCAGAGGCAGGCGGATTTCTGAGTTTCAAGGCCAGCCTGGTCTACAGAGTGAGTTCCAGGTCAGCCAAGGCTATACAGAGAAACACTGTCTCGAAAACCAAAAAAACCAAAAAAAAAAAAAAAAAAAAAAAAAAAAAAAATGTTCTTTTTGATTACAAAGGAAAACAAAATTAGTTTGTCGTCAAAATTATAGAGAGAGAACTCTGTTATATCTTATCAGAAAACCTGGGTTTTTCTCAGTTTGGGAGGCTATGACTGCCACAATAGCTAGATGAGTCACTTCTGTTGTGTATTATAAAAAGATAAGGAGGGAAGGAATATGTTTGGATATGCAGTCAAGTGTGGGGAAAGTGGGTGCCTTTTGCAGGCCCATGCTGAGGTCCCTTCCCCCATGAGGACCAGCCATACACCTTATAGTATAGAATGGAGTTTATTCAGGGCAATGGGAGGGGATTGAGAGGGTAGGAGAGGGAGAGAGAGAGAGAGAGAAGAGGAAGCAGAAGAAGCCGCCAGCCATGAGCACATGGAGAGGAAGGAAGGGAATGGGGGGGGGGGAAGTGGGAGAGGACAGAGTGATGAGCAAGAAGGCAGGAGAGCAAGAGAGAGAGGAGTGGGCAAGCAGCCCCTTTTATAGTGAGTCAGGCATACATACCTGGCTATTGCCTAACTGTAGGGCAAAGCCTAGACAAAATGCTGACAACTTCAATTAGGAAAACAAATGGTCGGGCAAGGTGTTCACGCCTTTAATTCCAGCACTTGGGAGGAGAGGCAGGTGGTATTCTGAGTTCGAGGCCAGCCTGGTCTACAGAGTGAGTTCCAGGATAGCCAGGGCACACAGAGAAACCCTGTCTCGAAAAAAGAAAAAAAAGAAAAGAAAGAAAGAAAGAAACAACAAAACCCCAAAAACTCACCCCACTTTAGGAAATTCTTGAAAACTATAAGTAATCATCCCCACAAGTCAGAGAGGGAACTACAAATAATTTCTTCTACCTCAAACATTGATCTGTAGCTTTATTTTTCTTTTCTGGATTTATGTGTTTCTAGGTTTAACATGAACTTTAGTTCAACCTTAAACATAAATTGGGAAGAAAAAAAAATATCTAGGGTGGAGTCTGCAACGGGGAACACAGAATTCCAAATCAGGGCTAAAAAAACAGATTCAATGGTTTAGGGGAGGATGTGGGTCTAAATAGGAAAACTCTGAGGAGGTGGCCTAGAAACCAGATTTCAGGCTCAAGTACTAAAATTTTAGACCAGGCAACAACACCAGAAAGTCCAAATGAAAAACTAGGGGCCCAGAGATTACGGATTTCAGCTCAGGAATAGAGTAAGACTGTCTCTTTTACCAATACCCTTCACAATGCCAATTCTTCTGTTTTTTCAATCCAGATAAATACATCCAGGGTTGTGATTGTTGCTGAGGTGGGGTTTTTAAGAAGACATAGGGAAACAAGGTTCCAGTTTGGCACCAGATGGCTGGCCGCTCCCACACATTTTCTCTTGTTGCATGTGACCACTGCCTTACCTACAGCCACCATCTCTTGTCTTCCCTTCAGTTCCTGCCTCACCTTTCTCATCTGTGAAGATTGCATTTTAATTTAATTTTTTTTAAAATCTGTTTTGAATTTTTGAGACAGGGCCCTTCTTTGTAGGCCTGGCTGTCCTAGTGATTGTCTGCCTCTGCCTCCTGAGGGCAGGGGGCATTAAAGGCGCGTGCTACCATGCCCCATTACAGTTTTAAATAAACAGATTACTTTTCTACAAGAGAGGGAAAAATGAATTAAATCCAGATTTGGTTTTCATCAATGTATATTACTAAATACTTTGTTAATTAAACAACAAGGTCTGAAATCCAAGAGCAGAAAGTAAAGCAAAACAAACGAACCCAAATGAACTTGTTTCTCTTCTTTTCCCCAGATACAAAAAAAAGTCACAGTCGCAAACATATACATCTTGGATTTCTGCCAGAACTAGGCAGGATTAGTCTGCAAGGACACTGGTCACTGTGGTGTTGGTACTTAGGGACATGGGGGTTATGGTGGATTAAGGAGAATGGCCTCATAGGCTCATATATTTGACAACTTGGTCCCTAGTTGATAGAATTGCCAATGAAGAATTAGGAGGTGTGGCCTTGTCAAAGGACTGTGTCTCTGGAGGCCTGCTTGTTGGTTTCAAAGGCCTCCTGCTATTCCCAGCATCTCTTTCTGCCTGGTGGTTGTAGAGCAACTTGAGAGCTCTCGTCTATTGCAATGCCTGTGATTTACTGTCATAGCCTTTGACACCATAAGTCAAATGAAATGCTTCCTTTTACAAGTCACCACAGCCATGGTGTTCTACCACAGTTACAGAACAGTAACGAAGATGAGGGTAGACCATGGGGTTCATCCAGCCCTTGTCAATCCTTCATGAGCGCAGCTAGCAGATAGTCACCTTGTTTTGATTCTTTTCCTTCATTCTTTATTGTTTTTATCTCCTTACTATTTTGAGTCCTTACCATGAAAAGTTGTTGAAAGGTGATGGATTGACAAAGCACACTTGTCTCTTTCCCAAGACCACATTGGAATGGTAATAAAGAACACAATGGCAAATAGAAAGAGCCAACGTGACTGAAATTTTCCAGCAAATGCTCTGTAGTAGGAAAGCATAGAACAGTAACTGAATTAAGGGACAGAGGGAATCGTTTTGGAAGCCAGAAGTGCTCCTTTGTGCAGGAGAGCTACAGAAGCCCAGGGCAGTTTAAAGTGAGTGGGTTAAGCTTCTGGAGACCAGTACAAAATGTATGCACAAATATATTCACCCTCAACTATATCTGCATGCCCTCCACGGGAGTCCAGATTGTCAAGTGTTTTAATGGAGTTTTTTTTTTTTTTTTTTTTTTTTTTTTTTTTTTTTTTTTTTTTTTTTTCTGCCTTCAAATACTTTCATAGATTTCTTAAACTTCCTTTAGGGCCTGTTTCAGCATAGCTACTCTTGTCAGGAAATTGGTTTTATACTATTAACTTAGTTTAATTATTCCATCTGTACACACTGTCTTTCAAAGAAGCTTGGCACAATTCTTTCTATAACACACATGCTTATGCTTGAAGATAATTATACAATGTTCTCTCAAGACGAATGACTTTTGTGTTTTTCGGCACAGCCATTTATTTTCTAAACCCTTTATCACCCTTGTGTATCCCCTCTGATCTGCTTCCAAATTCCCCTGCATTTATTACACCAAGCTGTAGAGCACAAGACTGAAAATGCAGCCCTCCAGGGAGATCCCTGCAACAAAGAGAAGGCAAGTGCTTAAGGCGTGTTTTGTTCTCCTAGATTTCAAAGCAACTTTCCCTGCCCTGTTTTGTCACTCAAGGTACATATTGTATCTTCTTCCTTCCAAACTCTGCTTGTTGTGTGGGTCTGTCTATATGAGAGACGGAGGTAGCCAATAGTTCATTTGCATCTGTTTAAAGTCCACATGGTCCAAAAGAGGTATCAGAAATTCATAGTTCTTTGTTTTCCTTGGAGCAGAGATGGGACAAATCATAGGGGCTTCTATAGTCTGGACTTTCTGAGATGATGAAATGTTCTGTGTTGGTATGTTGCAGTATGCTGCTGCACATAGGCACATGGTCTGTGAAAACGTGGGTAGGGCAAGGAACTGGAGGCAAGCCCCACCTTCCTGTGGCATTGGGGACCCAACCAGCTCTACCACTGAGCTGTGTTTTTAGTACTTTGTAATTTATTTCTAAAAGGATATCTTCAAAATTTTTCTAAAGATGGTCTTTAACTTAAAATCCCATTTCAGCCTCCATAGTAGCTAGGATCATGGAGATATGACATCTTGCTGGCCCAGAACTTTTACCTATAAATAGTCGTATGTAGCTAGTAGTATGATCTTTGGACCATCCTTAGGTCGGAGACTTAAGCTAAAGAGTGAATCAGAAGTCATTTTGTTTTGTCTCATTTTCATTAATTGGTGATGATCAAAGGATAGAACCTGGGATACAACACAAGCCGAGGGAGAGCACTGTTCCACGAAGCTCTGTCTTCAGCACCCACCTCCTCTCTTCTTTCAGTTTTAACTATTGTTGTTTTTTTGAGACAAGGTTGCACTAAGTTGCCAAAGTTGGTCTTGAAATTGTAACCCTCCCGCTTCATCCTGTCCCAAGTGGCAGATTACAGGCCTTCACCACTAGGACCCATCACAAGGCATCCTGATCAGCCATATTTTAGGACAAATTTGATGAGGAAAAGCATCTTAATGGAATCCAACTTTTGGCTCCTTGTATGTATGTTTTTCAGTAATGTCGGTATTATGTGACTAATTTTTGAGTTTTTTCTTCAGAAATACATACTCAGCTTTTTAGTTAGGACAGTAAGCTTGTTCTCAAGTACATGTAAATGGGCATAAAACTAAAACCACCAGGTGCCAAGATGGTGAACAAGCATGTTTTGGCAAAGAAGAAAAGTACATGAAAATAATCAGGTCAGTTCTAGGTTAAAGAACAAACAAGGCAATAAACAAAGTCCTGTGATCACTGTTCCTAGGGACTTATCAGGATGTCCAAGATAAATGCCACATTCTTTTTTTTTTTTTTTTTTTCAAGATGGGGTTTCTCTGTATAGCCCTGGCTGTCCTGGAACTCACTCTGTAGACCAGGCTGGCCTCGAACTCAGGAATCCGCTTGCCTCTGCCTCCCAAGTGCTGGGATTAAAGGCGTGTGCCACCACTGCCCAGCAAATGCCACATTCTTTTTCTGAGTTTACCTTGAGCTTTATATTATCCCAGATGTAAATATTCTTATCTGAGCCTGCTTCCCTGTCCTAGCCCAGTGTCAAATTCCTACCTGAAGCCTACTTCTGTGTCCTGGCCCAGTGTCAAATTCCCACTAAGTTTCTAGAAGAGGCCTCAAAAGCTCTCCACATGAGAGATTTAAAGTCTGCTGTATATCTGTGTATTTGAGACATATTTTGCTTAGTTGAATTTTTTAAAGGATTTTAAAACTCAGGGACAGTGAACAGATGGGCAAGGATAGAAGTCCAGAATCACCCTTGCTTTCTCATGTATATACATTCTCCAGATAGTATATTAGTCTTTCCCGCTCATGGGAAATATATAAATATAGAATATTTCTTAAAAGCAATATAGACTTATGGTTCTTTGTATAGCTGTTGACTTTATTATTATTATTATTATTTGCACTGACATTTTCTTTCTTACATTTCTGTTTCTTTGAGGTGACATTAAACTTAGAACACCTGCTTCAGCCGGGCGGTGGTGGCACACGCCTTTAATCCCAGCACTTGGGAGGCAGAGGCAGGTGGATTTCTGAGTTCGAGGCCAGCCTGGTCTACAGAGTGAGTTCCAGGACAGCCAGGGCTACACAGAGAAACCCTGTCTCGAAAAACCAAAAAAAAAAAAAAAAAAAAAAAAAAAAAACACCTGCTTCAAGTTGGTGACCTTGACTCTTCTTCCCCCCTGGTAAAATAGAAGCTGTTTGAAAAGTACTTTTCTTCTTTCTAACTTCAAACTGACTGAACTACTTGTAGTTATACCCGGTATATTCTACTTTCTCTCTTTTTGCCATAAGTGATTTTTCTAGTTTGGTTTCTGGCACTGTGGTAAAACACTGACCAAAGCAACTTGGATGTGGATCAGGTTCACTTGGCTTACAGGTTACAGTCCATCATGGGGGATTCCAGGCAGGAGCCTTGCTGTGGGGTAGCCACCAGAGAGGACTGCTCAGACATGGGTATAAGACAATAAGAATGTAGCCAGCTGGTGACTATATTGGATGTTTGGGATCTCAGTGTAGCACTAAGCCTTTCTTGGGGTGAGCTTTCAAGCACAAAAGCCATGTTCTGGGTTGACATACTTCAGTTAACAAGGACAGTTAGCCCAAAATGGAACCACAGAAGCCAAAAAGCAAGGTTAGTACATTTAGAGACTTTCCCAGAACTATAGACTTTGATGGATTGGGCCTTTGTTTTCATTTTTGGCAGGTAGTGCCCTTTATGTCATTTTATGGCCTGAATGGTACTTCCATCACAGAGTCAGTTGTGCTAAGGCCTGGGGGCCCTGTTACAACCTAGAGGCAGGAATTGAAACAGAGATCGTGGAAGAATACTGCTTCCTTGTCCAACCCAAGACAATCTACCTGGAGTGCCTCTGCCCATAGCAGCTGGGCCTTCCTGTATCAATAACAAACCAAGAAAATACCTTAAAGCCATGGCACAGGCCAATCTAATGAAGGCAGTTCCTCTGTTGATGTTTCCTCTTCCCAGGTGATTCTAGGTGGTGTGTTCTACAAGCCCTCCCATGTTTACAAGAGTTCCGCTCTCCTTAGCTGTTGAAAGATTTCCTTCTAAGTTCATCTTGTTCTTGTTATTCATCTGTTGTCCATTTACAGATGACCTTTCCCTATTATATACTTGCTTTAATGTCACTCATATTCACACAATAGCAATCATAGCAAACTTTAATTTCAATATCTTCAGTTCTAAACCATAGCTCATTTTACAATTCTTTCTGTCTCTTTTTTGTCTCTGTCTCTGTCCTTCTGTGTGTGTGTGTGTGTGTGTTGGGGGTGAGTGTGGCTATATGTATGGGGGATGTATATATGTGTTTATTTTTCTGGGTCAAATAAGCTTTTAGGTTTGAGTTGAATTGTTATCTGCTTCTATTCTAGAGACTAAGGGTAGATCAATGTCATTCTCATGAGCAGGTTTCATAGAGTAGGGTCTTTTCAAAACCCATACCAACCCAGGGCTTCCCGTGTGCAATCTCACCATGAATATGAAGAGACACTGGGGACATTCATGCCCTCTTCAGTTTGGGTTCAGGCACACATTGCCTTTTCCCTGAAAACTGAGGAGCCTAACACAGGCGGAGTACTCGACTCAGTTTGATACATATGCTGCTCAGCTTCCAAGAGTCTTTGGCAGACATTTTTCAGAGTTTGAAAAACAAGATAAATAGAATGGAATATTCTAGTGTTTGCTCATCACTTGCTCTACTGAACACCTGGAAACAACTCAGTTTCCTAGTTTGTTTTTTTGTTTTTTGTTTTTGTTTGTTTGTTTTTGTTTTTGTTTTTTTTTCTTTTTTGGCTTTTCGAGACAGGGTTTCTCTGTATAGCCTGGGCTGTCCTGGAACTCACTCTGTAGACCAGGCTGGCCTTGAACTCAGAAATCTGCCTGCCTCTGCCTCCCAAGTGCTGGGATTAAAGGGGTGCGCCACCACCGCCCGAATCCTAGTGTTTTCAATAGTGATGGGGAAACACTTGATTTCTAAAACATCTTCATATCATTCTTGAGACCCAAAGGTTGTACATTAAAAGAAAGAAAGAGCAAGATCGAGAGAAAGAGAGAGAGGAAGGAGGAGTGAAGGAGAAAGGAAAGAGAGGAAGAGATGATAAGAAGAATATTCATAGCTTTTGAGCTCGTGAAGGTTTTCTGAAGTCCACAGCTGCGTATGTGATAGTGGGAGGCATCTGTCTGTCATGGCTTCCACACAGCACGCAGAGGCTCTCTCATGCACCACTTAACTTTGTATCTATCACATTGGAAGTTTAACCCAAACTATCCTAGCAAAGTGTAACCGTACATTAAAATTTTATTCATGCAAAGAAGTCAGTTAATAATTTAGTCATTTCAAAGGTCTAAATTTCCTAGAAAGTTTATATTAAGGAAAGGGAGAAAACTCAAAAGGCCCATGAGCCAAGAATGGTTAGACATCAGTCTCCTTTTCTTTAAAGTATTTCCTTAATTTCCCAACTTCACTATTAGTGTCACTGAGGCTTTACTGAATGTGAACAGTATACATTAACAAAAGCATAATGAAGCTGGCATGGTGGTGCATGCCTTTAACTCCAGCAACCAGGAGATCTCTGAGATTGAGGCCAGCCAGGTCTAATGAACAAGATATAGGACAGCCAGAGCTACACAGAGAAACCCTGTCTTGAAAAACCAGAATTAAATAAAGAAACTTATATGAGAGAGATTTGCTTTAATAAAACTAACTCATATGCAAAGTAATATTGTACTGTATAGAATCAACTTTTCCTTGTGGAAAGATGTCTGTTGCTCCTATTATATTTTGAAAATCAGTTTTTCTTGTCATCTGTGTGTTATTGATAAAATGTGTTATTATTTTGATGGTTATTAAATATACAATTATTTAAATTATGAGAAAAAAATTGTGAAGGTTATATATGTAGACTATTTTTAAGTCTGAAAGTGCTGGCATGTGGTTGTTTTAAATAACGGAAGATGGTGTCCAGGGGAAGTATGAGGGCTAACATTATGTTCTAAATTTAATTGCTGCACTTAAGTGAGCCTCAAACCTGTACGATTCACTTGGCCAAGGACAGATAACTTCCTGGATTGCTTCTGTAAACAAGTTTGATTGCCTCAAAGGCACAGGATATGCTTGATCACACACAGATAGAAGGTACACAAGTAGGAAGTGTGTCAGGATATATGCTTAGCTGTGTTTGGATGAAGGAAGGAAGTATGATTTTGCCTTTTAAGTCTCTGACTAATGTTATTCAGCTCTACACCTGGGAGTCCTGGGCCAGTATTTAATAAATTTTGCTTCAAATTTGGCTCAAAAATTGTGATAGTGGTCTTATTCTCGCCAGTGGAATTAACAGAAAGAGATTTAAAAAAAAAAAGAAAGATAAGACTTTAGTGAGAGATTTTAAATCAATAAGGCTGTCAATTGCAACAATTTGGTTGAATCTACAAGACATTAGACTGATTGCAATAAACCATGCAGAAAAAAAGTCCTGAAGTCTTTTTTGTTTGTTTGAGACAGCTTTTCACTATGTAGCCATAGCCAGCCTAGCACTCACTGTGTAGACCAGGCTTATACTTACATAGGTCCATCTACCTATCTCTTCTTCCCGAGTACTGAGTTTAAAGGCACATCTCACCACCCTCCACCAGAATGCACTTATAAAGAGAACTGCTGATGGATGATCAAGACCCAAATTCATTTAAGGGTTGAGCCAACTTGAACCTCTGCTTTTAAGGAGATTAACAGGACAGAGAAAAACGTACGTGCCCATTAGACGGAAAACCCTAAAGCCAGAGTCATAGAAACCTCCCAACACCTTAGCAGAAAGCCTGTTGGGTCAGTGTCATAGCTGGACCCAGGAACGTAGCTTAAAGGATCACAAAGAGAAGATGTCCCTCCCTCAGGTATTAGTATGTAGTGTCAGGACACGAATGCAAAGGGAATGCTTATCAAAGAAGGACCTATAGATGGCCATCCCATCCCCCTTCCCTGTCACTGTATGACATACGGTGATAATGCAAACAGAAAAAACCTTTGGTTGCTTTTTTCTACTTCTTTAATATGTCTTAAATACAGTTGACCTCTGGACAGAAGTCTATCATCACCCCATTTGATATATGCCTTCAGAGTACTTACAGTAACTGTGGAACAGCAGAATGGGCCATCTCCAATGCTGGGGACAGTTGGTCGCATGTCTAAAAAGGTCAACTAAAAAGCAAAGGTGTCTTTGGAAGGAATCTGTATGGAGGTCCAACATGAGTAATTTGTGCTTTTACTCAAGCTTTGTAAACTCCAGTGTCATTTCTGGTAGGAAGACTATAGTGAAAGTGGGTAGATGAGGGGAGACCCTCTAGAGAGACAACAAACAGGCTCAGTGAGAGAGGCCACAGTCAAGGAAAGAACAGAAGGAAGTATCAGCCCCTTAGTAAGTCTCCTGATTTCCCACAGTAAAATCTGACATAGGTCATTCTCTATTAGCTCTGGGCATGCAGAGTCAAAGCCTGCAATATCCTGCTTTATGTGCTGTGAACCAGAGTTTTTTGTGATGGTTGACAGTCTCTAGGTATTTTCCTGGCCCTTGCTGTGTGGACCTGGGTAAACACCGGAAATGTAGTCTTTCCTTGGACTAAAAACTACTGAGTTATATTTTCTACTTTAGTTCACATGAGCTTATCAGAAAGTAGGATGAAGAAATTTTGCTCAAGGAACCAAATTGGTTTCAATACAGAAGGCCTACCCAGCAGACGGGATGAGATATCTCACTTCCGTAATTGGGAGTTGTTTCAGAGATGGCGTCACTCAGCATTCCATCAGCGTCCCAAACTATGAGAGAGAATCAACTCATGTGGAAGAAATGCTCGTTTTCATGTACTGTTCTGTTCTGGTGTTTTCAGGCTGTGTTGTACGTGGGACTGTAGTAAGTCACTCAGAATACCATGGGGGAAATGAGCAGTAGAGCAAGCTACTTGTAGCAAGAAGTAAGACAAGAAGAAGGTCTCCAAGACCCCTCCCAGTATATCTCAGTGATTTGATGTCCTCATAATAGCTCCTGTCTCTTAAAGACTCACCTCTCCCAAGCACCACACACAGGCCTTAGGAAACCTTCACAGGAGAGAACAACTGTACCTTCCAGTGGAAACATCCATGGCAGGAGACTAGGGAGTGGAGAATATGCAAGGCCTTGCTTCAGTCTTCAGCACTACATAAAACCATGCATGGTGGTGCTTACCCAGCCCTCTGGAGGCAGAACCCAGAGGATCAGGAATTCACAGTCGTCTTGGCTGCAGAGTAAGCCCAGACTATGGTCTCAAAACAAACAGATGAATGGACACTTCCATAGAGTCCATGACTGTGTCATAAAATAGGGTTAGTAAGGCAGAGCATCCAGTATGTCCATTTTTAAAGGCGTAGTATCCTAGGTCAAAACCTTAACTATCAAACTGAATAAGCTCCTCTACGATCCTTTGACTAAGTGTGGTAAGATGCGGTGGGTACACATCTGCCTCCTCTAGCTCCCAGGATTGCATTTCAAAACATCATTTGTTTTACCAGTGGAAGTGGGAGAGATGATTGTTGCTGCAGATGCAGAGGAGAGAAGTGAGAAATAACTTACTGTGGCCTTTTTACGTTGGCAGGGTTCCCTTTAATTAACGCTTTATGTGGTAACCCGAGTACCCCACTCGTTCTGCTGCTTTTGCAAACACTTTTCATTCTTCATATTGCACACTGCATTTATTTCTTGTCTGTTGGCAGCCATCTGAAGTATTCATTTGCCTTCCTGGAAATGGTTTTTGGTTTGTTCTGATGCTCAGGGCTCACTGAAAAAGTGATCTTCCAATTACAGCTCGCATCAACTTCATGGGCCATTTGAAAGTAAAATCCTCACAGCTCTTTTGTTACAAGTCCTTGAGGGATGGCAACCCTTTGTTACAAGTCCTAAAGGGAAGGCAACCTTAAGTGTTAGTGACGTTTCCTTCTTTTATTTTACAGCCAGGGGAAACTTAATCACTTTATGGGGAACCTAGCCTTTCCCATAATCCAATAATATTCCCTGGATTCTAATGGATTTAACTTTGAATTCTTATAATCTAGCGTTCATGTTTCTTGACACCTATTCATGTCTTTGGTTAGATTTGGTGTCCAAGGAAGAAGGAGAACAGAAAAAGTAGCAAATCTCACATAATTGGACTTAGATGGTAGGAAGACAGCTTAGTGATTCCCCTGCTTCCTGGAAGAATGTGATTATAATATCCCCATCAGTCAATCATGTATAAGGGGGTACTGAGGTAACACTTGAGCCTTGGCTTCATGCAGGGAAAGCATCCTTCATGCTCTTCAGTTCTCAAGCCATTTCATGTAGCAACACTCATGGCAATGCCCATTAGAAGCAGCTGAAACTGGGCTTTGTATGACATCATGGTATCCAGTGTGAGAATAATAAGCAAAAAGTCCAGGAAGCTGGAAACCATCCGGAGGCATTTCAGGACACAGAGTTTTACTGTTATAGAAAGCACAGACATTGGAAGTAGGGAGTTTCCTCTGATTTCACCAGTAATTCTAGCAGTGTCAGATGTTGAAGATTGTATGGGATCATTGCTATATTACTTGCCTGGGCTCCAGCACCAGAATCCTGGTGGTTTAAAACAACAGAAATGTACGTGTGTCAGGTCCGGCATCCAGAAAACTGAAATCAAGTGATCAGCAGGACATTCATGCTTTCTGAACATGCTGGGTAGACTCCTTCTTCACTTCTTAGCTGGTGGCTATCACTGTTACCCCACCCTATGACACTGGCTTGCAGCTCATCCTTTTTGTCCTTGTCATTTATGATGATGGCATTCTCCCTGTGTCTGTGATCTTTTTAGGGAGCACCATTCTTATTGGACCAGTTCCTACCCTGCCTCAGGTTGAGCTCTGTGAAAAGGATTTCTGATTAAGGTCATTCATAAGTCCTGAGACATAAAACTTCAACATATTCCTTTGGGGACACACAACAATCGATAAGTTATATTACAACTCATTGACCTGTGGATCATATGATATCATAACTGACCACCTTTTTTTTTTTTGTTTTTTCTTTTTTTTTTGTTTTTTCTTTTTCTTCTTTTTTGTTTTTGTTTTTGTTTTTTGAGACAGGGTTTCTCTGTGTAGTCCTGGCTGTCCTGGAACTCACTTTGTAGACCAGGCTGGCCTCGAACTCAGAAATCTGCCTGCCTCTGCCTCCCAAGCGCTGGGATTAAAGGTGTGTGCCACCACCGCCGGCTATAACTGACCACCTTTAAGTAAAGTAGTTGCATACTCATTAAATAAATGCTTGGCTGTTAAATTGCTTCTATAGGATATGAATGAGGGTTCTGTCTTCAGATCTAGACTAAAAACAGATCTACTGAAGTCACGGAGTGTTTGGTTTGCAACAATGTGAACTTTCCCTTGGAGGTACTTTCTGTGCCACAGAAAGTAAATTTAGCTTTCCGTCCAAAGGGCCTATAGAATAAAATAAAAAAGTATGAATTAAACAGATATTAATTGGATACATAATCTATGCCACCCTGTGACCTTGATGCTAGACAAACAATGATACAATTTTTTTTGAAAGATTTACTTATTTCATATTGTGTACATTCAGAAGGGGCCAGCAGGTCCCATTACAGATGGTTGTAAGCCATCATGTGGTTGCTGGGAATTGAACTCAGGACCTCTAGTAGAGCAGTAAGTGCTCTTAACCACTGAGCCATCTCACCAGCCCATACAATGATACATTTTTTAAAAGTTGCTTTTCTTCCAATTATTTGGAACCAAGGACTTTTAGGGAGGAAAACAATTATACTATTGAAGATGCTAATAATAAAGGTTATAACAAAAAGTGGGACCACAGGAATGAAATTTGTTCTTAAGGGTAGGGATGAGTTGAAGGTAGTATTTACATTTGTCTTAGGTTTTTGTTTTTTTTTTTTTTTTTTTTTTTTTTTTTTTGTTGTTGTTGTTGTTGTTAACAGATACCATGACTAAGGCAACTCTTATAAGGACAACAGTTAATTGGGGCTGAGTTAATAGGTTCAGAGATTCAGTCCATTATTATCAAGGCAGGAGCATGGCAACATCCAGGCAGGCATGATACAAGAGGAACCGAGAGTTCTACATCTTCATTTGAAGGCTGCTAGGAGAATACTGGCTTCCAGGCAGTTAGGATGAGGTTCTCTTTTTTTTCTTTCTTTTTTTTTTTTTATTGGATATTTTATTTACATTTCAGATGCCATCCCCTTTCCCCATTTCCCCTCCCTAGAAAACCCCTATCCCATACCCCCTTCTCCTTTTTGCTTTTATACAATTTTTAAAAATGTCAACCAAAGGCTTTATAAGTTTGGTAATGCTCAATATCAATCAGAAGTGTAACCTAATACCCGATCTAGATATATCAACTATCTTTGACTGGCAGAGCCATGTGAACATCCGCCTCCATGTCTGGCCTCCTTCTCTTTCTCTCTCATCACCTAGCTCCTCCTCTCCTTCTCCTCCTCCTCTCCTTACTCCTCCTCTCTGTACTCCTCCCACCTTAGGTCCTAGGATGAGGTTCTCAAAGCCCACACCCACAGTTACATATCTACTCCAAAAGAGCCACACCTTCTAATAGTGCTACTCCCTGGGTATCTACAAACCATCACAACATTGAAATCTACATTGTTTTATGGCAGACAATGGAGAAACAGTCCAGGATGCAGAGACAACAGCAGATGCAAGGCATGGGCATATTAGGTCAAATGCTGTGATTGTCACAGATATAGTATTAGAAAGACACAGTCAGAATCCAGTGGTCTGATATGCTTGCCTTGCTTATTGAAAATCAGTTTCTCAGATGTATGGAAGCGTCCCATGAACTTACCATTATTGAGATCATATTTGTGTATACCAGAGAGAAAACCACGAGGACTGGAGAGTGAGGCAGAGTCTAGGACTGGGGAGATAGACCCCATTTAGGAGGCACTTTCCTTTTTCAGGCCAGATTTGAAGGAGATCCGAGGAAGCAGAGGGCAGTTGTAGAGAGAACACGTGGCATCTGCATACAGTTGGACAGTGGAAATGGAGGTACTTGCAGGTAACTAGGAAAGAGAAGATAGAAGTGAGATGAATAAGTCCAGAATTCTAGATTTATGTCCACGATCTTCATGGGAGAGATAAAAGACCTTGGATTGTTATCCAGGTAAGAAAATGGGTTAAACTGGGCAGTGGTGGCTCACGACTTTAATCCCAGCACTTGAGAGGCAGAGGCAGGCAGATTTCTGAGTTCAAGGCCAGCCTGGTCTGCAGAGTGAGTTTTACGACAGCCTGGGTTATACAGAGAAACCCTGTCTAAAAAAAAAAGAAAAAAAAGAAAAAAAGAGAGAGAGAGAGAGAGAAAAGAAAAGAAAAGAAAATGGGTTAAAAAGTATACATGAGGAGAAAGAGAAAGGTGAGGGGGTGTCAAAATGATAAATTATTTCTTCGCTGGTGAAATGAGCCAATTCACGACAGATTAAAATATATATAAATGTAGATTTATTGGGAGACTGCCCTTTGGCAGGCAGATTCACTGGCCCCAAAGAAGGAGGCTAGGGAAGTCACCATGGGAGGAAGACAGAGGGGAGGGAGAAGAGAAAGAAAAATCACACAGAAAGAAAGGGAGAGAAGAGCAGAAGAAAGGGGCAGAGAGACCAAAATGTCTGGATTACATAGGGAAAAACCTCTGGGCTGGAAAGTTCAAGGTTGGGGGCATGATATGTCAGGTAGGGACTGAGGGATGCTGGGAGAATCTGGAGGTCAGGTCTGCTTTGTTATGTAAAACAGGTACCTCAGCCCCTAATCCTGGGTCTAAAACCCAACAAAAAAAAGATGTCAAATCAAAATTGCAACTTTATCTAATGTCAGGCATAATTCAGCTCATATTAAAGAGTGTAAGGGTCAAAGCTTATGATTATCAAATTATTTACTAATGTATTACTGAATAACTCACAAGAAACTGTTTTAGAATGTCTAGACTTCTCCCTTTAAATCCCAAGATTCTGTGAGAGACAAACCACCCCTATGTGAGTTGATATAATAAATGAGTGACAGCCGGGCAGTAGTGGCGCACGCCTTTAATCCCAGCACTTGGGAGGCAGAGGCAGGTGGATTTCTGAGTTCGAGGCCAGCCTGGTCTACAGAGTGAGTTCCAGGACAGCCAGGGCTACACAGAGAAACTTTGTCTCAAAAAACAAAACAAAACAAACAAACAACAATAAATAAACAGATGACAGAGAGCTTCTCTCATTTTGCCAAAATCCAGAATGTAACTTGATCTCTTTATGAGGCATCATCTCACACCTCCAAGACAGTTCATTCTTTATGTAGAGTTACTGAAAATTATTACTTCTTTACATGCCTGATTTACTGTCACAAAAGCTTTTCTTTTTTTCTGTTTTTCTTTTTCTTTTTTTTTGTTTTTTTTTTGTTTTTTTTTTGTTTTTTTCAAGACAAGGTTTCTCTGTGTAGTCCTGGCTATCCTGGAACTCACTCTGTAGACCAGGCTGGCCTCAAACTCAGAAATCTACCTGCCTCTGCCTCCCAAGTGCTGGGATTAAAGGTGTGCGCCACCACAGCTTGGCCACAAAAGCTTTTCATGCTGAAGGAACCTAGCTGAAATACACAATAATGCCATTTAAACAATGAAAGGGAATGCAGCCGGCAGACTTCAGAGGTGGTACACAGAATCCATTTTTAAGAATCCTTGCCAAAGGGACTGTAACCAGCTCAAACCTGGTGGCTCTGGCAGGCCTTGCCTTTCTCCCCCATTCCCTCTGCCTTGCTAAAACCTGCTAGATCACATTCCTGAAGTTAGCCCCATTCCTTGGCCACTTCCTCCTCCTGAGGCTGACTACCAAGGTCTGAGCTGTGAAAGTATTAAAGTCCAGCAGTCAAAAGCCCCCATTGGATCACCTAACTAACATGCCCAATTAAAATTAAATTAAAATGGGTGTTCCCCATCCTAACAAGGGTTCCCCTTGTACCTTTATAAACTGCCATTTTATGGGTCTGTCTCCTCTCTATATAGAGGCAGTTTTTTGCTGCCCTGGGACAAGTACCCCTTTCCCCTCTTCCCTTGCCCCCCTTCTCCTCTCTCCTTTGTTCCCTTCCCCTCTTCCCCTTCATCTATCTCTGCCATCTATGTCTCTCTGGGGGCACATAAATCTCCTTTGTTCTGGGAATGGTCTTGGGGTCTGACTTTGAGGTCCCAGACATTGGCTACAGTTAAGTGAGTTGATTTTCAGACTTGCACTAACTCTAAATCAATAGATCCTATTAATTCGTATCCCTGACAATATCATTCAATCTTCTAAAACTAAAGAAAGTAGATTAGAAATAGAAGTCAGAGAAGACGCCTGCATAACATGCTTTGCCACTTAGAGCCTATGAAATCACAGGAAAGGGGATTAGGCCTTGAGGAACACTACCTTTCTAGGGGCTATGTAAACCAGGCGTGGTGACACGCCTTTAGTCCCAGCTCTCTGGAGGCAGAGGCAGAGGCAGAAGCAGAGGCAGAAGTAGGTGAATCTCTGAGTTTGAGGCCAACCTGTTCTACAGAGTGAGGTCCAGGCCAGCCAAGGCTACACAAAGAAACAAGCAAATAACAAAAGGGGAGAGGGGTGTTGAAGAACCTGCTCAACTCATGAGGCTTCTGACAGCCAACCAGCCCAGTGGCTTTTTTTTTCTGATTTCCCCTCGGTTCTTAAAATTAAACCAACAATTGCAGACTTAATATTGTTGGTCAATAACTTAACGGATAGATGGATTAACCAGAAGAGGTCCCCCAAGAATCTGAACTATGACACAGGAAATAATCAGCAGACTGTCTGAGACAGAAGCAAACAAATAAACTGAACAAGGCAAGGTTTTTATTTTGGTAAAAACAAAACAAACAAAAAGCAAATGAACCTACAACACATGTTGTAGCTCTCAGGAGCAGAAGGAAAGCAGGTTGGTAGAGACCAGAAGTTAGCAGAGCCCAGGTCCTGCAGAGGGGACCCCCCCTCCCAGCCACACCCAGGAGTCTTTTCAGTAAACTTTCCATCCCCACAAACCTTCACAGTAACTCTGAGTTTTTAAACTAGCAAGTGAGATTTTTTTTGCACTGAATAGACCCAGGCCAGTGAATCCCTCAGGGTAGCCTAAGGCCTTTGTCCGACTTTAACACCCACGATATTTCTCAAGGTACTTATTATTTCTACAAAAGAAGGAAAGTATAAAAAAAAAAAAAAAAAAAGATTTGTTCAGATTCACCAAGCTATTGTGGGCGAGGGTGGGGGTGAAAAATCAAACCCAGAACTGTCTGGCTCCACAAAACTAAAACTTATTGTTAGACGTCCGAGCAGCTCAGAACTGATCACTTCAGACCACACGGTTCCAAGTGGGGGAAGTTTATTCAGGAGATGGGGCAAAGGTGAGGAGAAGAAGATGGACGAAGAGAGGTAGAAGAGAGGAAGAAGAGAAGTAGAGGCCGGCCATGACCACGTGGAGAGAGAGGAAGAGAAAGGGGAGATGGGAGGGGACAGAGAAGCTAGAGGCAAGAGAGTAAGAGAGTAAGAGAGAGAGGAGGGGGCAAGCAGCCCCTTTTAAAGTGGACCAGGCTTACCTGGCTGTTGTCAGGTAACTGTGGAGGTGGAGTTTAGACAGAATACTAACATTCCCCTGTTTTAGTTTAATTAAAAAAGAAAAATTAGAAAGAGGTGACGGCGAAGCAGGAATAGAGTCGTCGTGATATCTGGCTACTTCCTGCTGGCATTGGGGGCAGTATGTCTCTAGGAGGAACCTAGAAGAATGTGTATGGGAGATGTTTGTCCGGTCTTAGGAGAGTTGGCGGTTTTCTGTTGTTCAGGGTCTATGGAGCTATCTGAGGATAGGTCAGAAGGAACAGGTCCGGTAGAAGCAGCTTATGTGTATGACCAGAGATAGAACATCTGGAGGTAGCTTCTCTGGAGCTGTTCTGGATGTGCCTGGACTTGACAAGATGTAGGGAATAAGATTAAGTACGTTTGAGAGAAAGAAGAATTTTCTAAGATGTATATTTGAAACCCAGAGGGATCCCACCCTTTGGAATAGGTAAGTAAGTGGGAACTTTAGGCAGATGTACTCATCTGGATGGAGTCTATTTGGTCTGTGAGAGGTAGATCTGAGTGGGTTTCCTGTAGCTTATAAGTTTACAAACGAGATAACAGCATGAGTTAACAAAATGAGCAGTCTTTAAGATGAGCCTTTGCTGGTTCGTATAGTGGAATGTTTTATTAGAGTTAGGCAAGTTTATAGGAACTCAGATAATATTAGGACAGTGGCATAGCAAGAAGAGGAAATATGGAGCATTTAATTGATGGCAACTGAGTTTAAGTAATGAGGTAACAGATAATATCCTGTGAAAGCCTTAGCTGTCAATGTAATCAGAAGTCTGAAAGAGTAAACAATAATCTACCAGTCATATATTATTTTAAATAATGACAGAGTCCACTAGCCAACAGTTCCTGTGGTCTCCATAGTCTCTTAGGTGAAGTCAGTTTGGCTTCCAAGTGCAGAAGACTGCAGGGCTTTTTCTCCGTGAAATGGATACGCATGACATGAGAAATGAGTTACCTTGGTTTAGCCAAGTCATTTGACTCAGGGCATCCAGTTTTGTCCACTGTGTTTGTGACAATATCATCGAATACAATCCAGGCTGTATCTTCCAGGTGTCCAAATCTTCTGAAACCATCTTGGGTCAACTGTTAGAGGCTCTGGGAATTCTGTCTGCCATAAACTTAAATATACTATTAGCAGACTTCTGACAAGACTGAGAGCCATAAGGATTAATTGTAACTGAATAGAATTTAATAGCAGTAGTAAAAATCTATTAAGACAGGACAGGAAAGAGTCTTAAGTAACTTTGGCAGGTTGTATAAGTAGAGAAAAGCACATTTTTAGTATTAGCAAAGAAACATTTGGCTAGGACCAGAATAAGAAAGCTGGCAACAGTGGCATATGATCGAATGGCTGGCGGGTTGGGATTGTGGGCCACAGGTCATGAGCTGGGGTTGTGCTATGGGCCTGCAGCTGAGTGCATAGGTGCTGTGGGTCAGGTCTGTTGTGGCTGCAGGGCAGGACTTCCTACTAGCAGCTGGAAGTCACTGCACAGTGCCTCTGGTGGCTAGAGTCTGCAGTGGGCAAGGAAAAGAGTGTCACAGCAACGTTTCTGTTAGCTGTTCTTGTGGCGGGAGGCACCAAGGCACCGCTAACACTCACTTTACAGGTCCCGGGCAGAGAGGGAGAGAGAAAGAAAGCCTCCTTTGAGTGTGTGGGCAGCCAAGCCCTTTGTGTGTGTGTGTGTCGGGGGTGGGGTGGGGGGGGGGTGCGCACACATTGGGAAGCAAGTCTCAGAGAGGGTCCCTGGCAGAATGTAAGGAATAGACCCAGAGCAGAGCTAAGGAACAGAGGGGAAGAGGGCAAGCAGGGTCCCGGACCCGCTGCTTCAGGCGAACTGGCTGAACTAAATGGCTGCAGCTGGCCGCAAATGACGGAGGAGAAGCTGGGAAGGGGGAAAGGAGGGTCGTAGACCCACTGCTTTTCAGGCAAACAGGCCTGAATGACGGAGGAGCAGGGAAAAAGGCCTACATTAGCAGGCAACGTGACAGAAAAACTGCCCCCCTCAACCCCCCCGGGGGAGACACACCAGGGACTAGAGCTTGGAGCCAGTGCTCCTGAGAGAGAACAGTCTGTCCAGACCCAGCCTCAGATACTCAGCTGTGAGAAACTGTCTTGAGAGGGGAAATGTCTCACCCAAGGGGAGGAGTCCTAGAACGAGGGTCAGGGAAGGGCAAGGTTAGCTCTGAGCTCAAGAAATCTTTCCTGGGACCATGTGGATAGTTACTCTGATCAGTGGGGGGATAGCTAAAAAAAAAAAAAAAAAAAAAAACAAAAAAAAAAAAACCTGGGGTAGGGAACAGGCAGCACATAGAGGTATTAGAGTGAAGTTAAATGAATACTTGAGCATAGGGAACCTCTTTCCATTTGCCAGACTGCTGTATGTATGTATGTATGTATGTATGTATGTATGTATGTATGAAGACCCTTTAAAATGACTGGGTCTAGCATGCCATTAGGTGGCCATGTTAACCCATTTTATAAAGGGTACCAAATCCGGACTTTATTGAAGAGATGTATCAATTTGGAAGGCCTCAAATCAGGTGTTAATTTTAGAGATTTGAGGTTTTTCAGGAGTCAACCCTAGTGGGGTGTCTGGGGGTGCAGCTGAAGACAATGTAGCACCCATTGGGTGATGGGGGATGTTACCGAACTATTCGTATAGGCATCCTGAAAGAAAAGACAGTAATGAGTCAGGCAAGCAGCCTAGATATCAGGTCATCACGAGAATATCTAGGGGCCTCGGCAAACTCCTGGGGGTCACCAGAAAGCAGTTCAACCTGGTACCAGGATTTCTGGCAGCTGCAAGAGCTTGGGGGGAGACTGTAAACTACTTTCGAGGGGGGAGTCACCCAGTGGCCAATGTCCTAAGCAGTAGTTCAGCTAGGAGGCCAGTCATATGGACTGGGGCAGTCAAATGCCAACACATATCAACCCAGGGAAGGCTGGCCAGGCTCTATCTGGGTGTCTAGGGTCCCTCCTGCCAATTGGAATCTCCTTACCAATCAATAAGTCGGTGTGTGTTTGCAGGCCTATGAAGTCTGGTATCAGGAAGCGTGGAACCGTGAGGTCTGTGTGGGCCTGTCTGGTTGCCTATCCCGCGTGGCAGAGTACCACGTGGTGGGCCACAGCAGGAGTTTTGTGAGCCTGTGGTGGCGGGTGGAGTTGGTCTGTAGCAGCGATGGCTACTACATTATGTGGTTGGTGATGGCAGGTAGCGGCAATGGATGTGGCATAGTGGTGGTGGCGGTAGAGGCAGGCCACGTGGAGTCGGTCCTGCCTGGTTACAGCAGCCAGTGGCTGTGGCAGCCTGCAGCATGTATGTTCCCGAAGTTTTTGATCTCGGCCCAATGCACTTATCGTTTTTATTTTAAATTGTATGTTGTCCAGCTGGAGTAGGAGGTTAAGAGCCTCCTGCCCCAGGCTGCGAAGCACTGGGCTTCCAGGTATGTGTTGGTTTTTGTTTTGTAAAGTGTATAATCTGCACTACCTACTTTGTTAAAATAAATTACATAATAAGCCAAACTTCTCTTTTAACCTTCTTTTGCTTAAAATCATAAGTACCATTGAGTTTAAATAGATGCAGGCCTCGAACTCAGAAATCGGCCTGCCTCTGCCTCCCAAGTGCTGGGATTAAAGGCGTGCGCCACCACCGCCAGGCTAGACCGTGTCTTTCAACGGAGTTTTAAAAGTAGACACTTCACACCAGCATGGTGGCCCATTTGAGACTGAAAGAGCAGAATCTCAAGTTTGAGGCAAAAGTCTGAGCCTCATAGCTATCTGCAGGCCACACTGGGCTACGTAGCAAAGCTTCTTGTAAAAATCTAGGAAAATATTTTCATAAGAAAAATTAATTGATCATTTAAATGTGCTTTCTGGAATGTGGATTTGACTTTTTAGAGTCAATAAATGGTTCTAGAAATAGGTGTGTGTGGAAAATAATTCCTAAGCTACAGTTTACAAGGCAGTGTTTAGAGTGTAAAAGTGGTGGCTCTCACCTAAAGCTGACAAAATCTATGGGTTTGGTACAGTGTTCACACTCTTGCCTTGGCATGGATAGTGGGTCACAATAGGGGATTAAATCTAAGAAAATATGGACTTTGAAGCCAATTCTTTGTGGATCCAGACATTATTATTATTATTATTATTATTATTATTATTATTATTATTATTATTTTGGCTGTGGCTGTCCTTTACCCTCTGATTTTTGCGTTCCCTCACCTAGAAAAGCAGTCACAATAATGCCACAACACCTTTCTCAAGGATTTCCCCAAAGCTGAATCAGGAAGCAGCTACCAATTGGCATTTATCGAATTTATATATATTTTTTTCCTTTACAGATACAAAATCCTTTGACTAGGAAAATTTGACATGCTCACGGTTTTCAGCATGACATGCTTTAATTATTACCCACACACCCAGATGCTCACGCTTGAAAGGTCAGAAAATATTACAGAGGCTTTATTGCTCAGTGGAAAATGATCTCACAGGCTTAACTGACGAAATCTCTCTCTGTCTCTGTGTTTCTATCTGTCTCTCTCTGTCTCTGTCTCTCTGTCTCTGTCTCTCTCTGTCCCTGTCTCTCTCTCTCTCTTTCTCTCTCTCTCCACCATCCTTCTCTACCCCACCTTAGCATGCATTTCTAAGTAATGTAGAAGTCAAAACAGTAAGGAAAGTTATCAGTTTTCAGCCACCTTCTCGACTGCTAGTGTTTCTCTACCATTTCTCCCCACTAAATATTTTCTAAAATGACAAGAAGTGAAGAACGATTAAATCCACAAAACAAAAAAAGAAGATAGTAGAAAATTGCGGGGAGTGCAGTATTTTGAAAATATCTCATTCCTCGAGAATAAACTTGTGCTGGGCCCTGTAGAGTGAAAAATTATAAAGGCCATTTTATGAAATATGTAGACTTTTTCTTTGCCCTTAGACCTAGGCAGAAGTGCAGATTCCAGAATGAGGAACTGAAAATAAGATTTCAGGCCTTCACTCTCCCTGCGGCACATTCCGGGTGGAAGAGGCCCAAGGCAGGAAGGTATTCCTGACCACAGATAAAAGATGCAAGCCACCTAGGTGGGGCTATAGCAGGAAGAAGTAAAGATAGTTAATCTGAAATAGTTGATAAATGACAGGGTGGGACACAGTGACATGGTAAACCATTCAGGGTGGGTTTCTCTGGAATGTTTCGCTATTCTTATGTTATATATCCTTGGGAACCCCCTCACCCCCGCCCCACTCCCCTGGTTTGTGTTTTTTCTCTTTAAAACGCTCCACGGACTGGATGTGGGGGTCGAACCCCATTCCTGTGGGAGTGCGTGGTGAGACCGCTGGCTGCCAGGCTTCTTCCCTAATAAACCTCTGCTGATTGCATCCAGGTATGGTTTCTTGTGATCTTTGAGTGGTCGTGATCTCCTGAGACTTGAGGAAGGGTCTCCCGAGTATGGGGGTCTTCAGCCCCAGAGCCACAGGTAATAGTATACCTTGAGGTCATTTAAGACTTAAGACTGCTATTCTACTGTGTACTCAAATTGTTTACTCTGCCTTTAAGAGAAGAATGTAACAGCCACTCTCACTGGATATCCCATGTAATCAGCTTTTACAACCTAAGCTAACTCACAGCTGTAATTTTAAGTTATGTATTTTTTCATACCTCTGTCTCAGAAAATGCATGTGTATCATTTGCTGAAAGTAGCAAATACAGAGGTTGAGAAGCAACTTTCTACAATCTACCTTAGAGACTGATGCAACTATTTATGATTACTGGTTGATAAACAATGTTTGTTTTCTGGGTCATTTGAGATCAGTTGGAGCCAGGGACACAATCCTCTTGTAAAACTCTGTTAAATATTTCTGCAAAGTACCCAATTCATTCCCCATGTTATGCTTTCTATACTGTTCAACTAATACAGAACAAAGCACTTTGGTAGGGACAGACAAACATAGCTCATACAATAGACACAGAAACACACAGACATATACAAGGACACACATAGACAGAGAGAGGAACAAACAAATTTACAAGATAGAATCTGGGAAGGTCCAGAGTCAGACTCACACAACAGGCAGACAGAAGATGAAAGACATCAGAAGCATGAAATAGGGAATTCAAACCTGGACTCACACTTGGTTACATGATTCCAAGGAGAAATTCTTTTATTTCTTTCCTTGATGGGACACCCATGTGTTACTGGTAACCTGGAGTTAATCACTAATGTATATCATGTGAGTAGAAAATGACAACAGTGGACAAGAGGCGGCAACATATATTTAGAAACTAGAAAGCCACACGGGCATTGGACCTCTGGAGTTAGAACACCTAGCACTGGAAAGTTGGTAAGGGGTGGGGCTGAAGTCTGCAGAGAGAGCTGGAGGCAATGGGGCCCCATTGGCCTTTCACAAGGCCAAACAACCCTTGGAGAAGGCTGACGATGATTTGAAGTGTGGGGAGACTGGGTCAAAAGGTGTCAGATGGAAGTAATATTAGTGTGTGGCCTAGAGACTGATCTTGTTATCAATGATTTATTATGAATGATTTGGCTATTTTGATGTTTTCTGTTATTTTGGATATTTGGATATTTTGTGATATTTTGAAGAATATGGCTGCTTTCTGCCCTTGTCCAAAAAAAAAAAAAAAAAAAAAAAAAAAATCTTCCGGAGGCTAAATTGAAGAGTTTTAGATTAATTCTGTAGACAGAGATTCAACAGCCTATTGTTTACTGTAATTTGTGGTCTTTAGTGGCCAGTCTCATGCAGATCTATACTAAAAAAAAAGAAGCAAGCTAAACAAGGAAACATAAAATGCACAGTTGGAGGAGAAAAGGGGACACAGATTAAAGAAAGCCTGGTGCTAAATGGAGTAAAGGGAGTGGTGACCTCAGAGCAACGCCCCCCCCCCCCCCCCCAGCTAAGTAGTCCAACCTGTGAAACGGATTAAAGAAAAGCATAGAGCTAGATTTGGTGGTGTACACCTTCAAGGGAGAGGCCATCAGATCTCTGAATTCAAAGTCAGCTTGGCCTACAGATCAAGTTCCAGGACAGCCAGGCTTAGGCATTGAAGGAAACCATCAAAAACAACTGGTGAAAATGTATTTGAATGAGGGGGTCTATGTTCCAACCCCAGCAAGCAGCAGAACTTGGCTGCTTCAGCCATATGGTTCTAACTTTAGAGTCAGGAATACAAAAAAAAGGGGTTCTGGAATCTTCCTCCACAGCTAAGAAAAGCCACTGAGGCCAGGCATGTGTGTGTACACATGTATGTGTGTGTGTGTGTGTGTGCATGTGTTTATGCATGGAGGTCTAGAGAAACCTACTTCATGAAGCTGTGAAGATGAAGCCTGGATTGCTTTGGAGACCCCAAGATTTAGAGATGCCAGACCATGAGATGGATACCTGCCAAGGAAAGCAGATAGCAGGGAGTGGAAGCAGCCTAAGAAAGAGAAGTGTGTTGCAGTCAACAAGACTGAAAAGAGTTGGAGCTCTGAAGAGCATTTTGACATCAGTCATTGAGATACAGAGTTTGGAATTTACCCACCAGCTTTTGGTCTTGTTTTGGTTCAGTATTTCCTGATTAGCTTCCTCTCCATGGCCTCTGTAACATCAGCTCCTGCCTCCAAGCCCATACCTGAGCTAGGGGAAGCCAAGCCTCTTCCTAGGATAGAACACCAACTAAGAGAGTCTACCCTCATTTGCATGGCAAGAATTTTCTGGACAAGGAATTGCTTGGCTGGTGGCTCACCCTAAGCCAATGGGACTGCTCCTAAGTGGCTCCCAAACACAGTCATAGGCTGCAGTTGCCTAAGCTGCTATGTCGTGTCAGTGGTCTTACCTCCGCACCCCAGCTACATTTCACTAGTTTTAAGAGCAACACAGTGTAAGCAGAGTAACTGAGAAGCCTTTTTCAGGATTCTTGGATTGTATGAGATTTCCACGGAAGTCCTCAACTGGGAACTGAGATCGATCTCTGTCTGTCTGTCTATCTGTCTGTGTGTGTGCGCCGTGTGTGTGTGCGTGCGTGCGTGTGTGTGTGTGTGTGTGTGTGTGTGTGTGTGTATCTGTGTCTGTCTCTGTGTGTGTCTGTCTCCCACAGAACTCCTCAATGGAAAACTGTGTGTGTATGTGTGTACATGTGAGGTGTGTGTGTGTGTTTATCTGTCTCTTACAAAACCTCAGTGGGAACCGGTCTTGTCTACCTTTTTCCCTCCTCTTTCTCTCTTTTCTTTCTCCCCCCCTTCCCCCTTTTCCCACTTTGGTTTCTTTTCTTGTCTTTTTTTCCTTTTTATTTATTTTTTAACTTTTAACCTTTTTCCCCCCTATTTTTGCCAGAAGCAGCTGTCTAACCACGAGTTTCTACAGTTTTCATTCCCCTGTATACATAGACTGGCAACCAAATGAATAATCAATTCACCCGGAGAACTGTGACAAGAACTCGGCTGTTGGATACCTTAACAGCTGATTATTGTAGTACATTGATTACATACACACTATTCTTGTAATAATATTGTTGAGGTCCCTGCTATTTTATTATAACTTCATAGTTTTAAGTTTATTATGCTAATATCTGTTAACTTCATCAATGTACTTTGTAAATTTAACATCTCTGTCGAACTAATAACAGTGTGTTCAGTCCTGACCTTGTGTTCTAAGTAATGAATTGCCCCAAGCAGAGATTAAATAAGAAAAAGTACAGTGTATGTTTGCCCTGTAATACATAGATTGATTATGTTGACTACTAATTAGAAAAATAGATAAAATTTGTAGTGGGGAATTGGGGAGCCAGTGAAGGAATTCACCCTTAAGGCTAGTCAGAAAGAGGGCTAGCATTTAGCAAGGATGGAGAGAGAGCAGCAGGACTTCTGTGTCTTTCCTTTCAAATCCTTCAAAGCTTTCTTAGTTGACTCTTTTCCAAACACCCCTGTTCACTGAGACAAGGACTCCTCCCTGTTGTCAGGGAGTTGAGAAGATCATTCCTACCCTTAGCACTGTTTCCTGTTGCTGTTCTCTTCTGTTACTGTATGTAATGTGGTTCTGTATTTCCTCTCCATTCTGGTTACCACATATAGAGCAATGATTCTAACATGATATATACCTAGTCTAGACATCTCTTCTGAGCTACAGACTGACAGCCTAAACTACTTATAAAGTATCTTAAGCATCTCCTAAAATTTAGGTATATTTAGTAGAAGTCATGCATTCCCCCTTTCTAATCAACCCCAAAGTCTAGGGAGAGGGTTCAGTAGATAAAATCACTTACTGCATTAGCCTAGTCACCTGAGCTCAGATGCTCAGAAACCATGAAGAGCTGGATGCTGTAACCCAAGTCTGTTATCCTCATTCTCCTATTAGTATAACCAATTTAAACTTACCCCCAACTAGCTTACAAATAATTGAGAATCAGACTATGGTCATTTTATTTGGCTTTGACAACTACTGGGGGTCATCCCTTATCTATTCTTCTAACTGCTGGCCTAGCTACCTCCCCAGTGTACCTCTGATACTTGTTGTTTTTCCTGACTATGTGCTCATGGCTCTTCTCCCCTTATGGTGGCTTCCTCCTCCTATTTTTTTGTTTGTTTGTTTTTTCTTCCTCTATTTGGTCTCTACTCATTCCTCCCTCTTCTCCACCCCCAACCAGGTAACTCAAATTGCACCTACCTCTAATCCCTCCAGTAATTGGCTGTAGCAAATTTTATTTAACCAATAGTTTTAAATCAAGGATCAAAGTTTACATAACAAAAGTTTGTCATCTAGAAAATTTACTCATAGGCCTAAACCTTTGGTACACAATTTAGCATCATAATACATAACAGCAGACCAAACCTCAACACACCAGTGTCAAGACAAGAAACATGGACAGAAGAATTCCTTCAGGACCCTGTGTATACCAGTTCACCTGGTGTGCATAGTACAGAGGCAAACAAGGAAGACTCTACCTTAAATGTAGATGGTGAGCACTAACACCAGACGGTTGTCCTCTGACATTTACATCATTCTTAGTCAGTGTTCTATTGTTGTGAAGAGACACCATAAGCAAGGTGACTCAAAGAGTTTTTAGTTAGGAGCTTGCTTAAAGTTTCAGAGGTTAGCCTATGATCATCATAGAGGGAAGCAGACAGGCATGGCACAGGAGCAGTACTGAGAGATTTACATCTTGATCTGTAGCACCAGGCAGGGGGGAGTCAAGGGAGAATGAGAGAGAGAGAGAGAGAAGAGAGAGAGAGAGAGAGAGAGAGAGAGAGAGAGAGAGAGAGATGGAATGGGCTTTTGAAACCTTAGAGCTTACCCCCAGGAATACACTTCCTCTAAAAGGTCACATTGTTGTGTTTTATAAAATGATAAGGAAAAAGTTAACAGGCTGGCAAGCCAAGGACTGGGTAAGATTCTGCACAGAGCCTTACCTAAGACAGAAGTGCATTGCTTTGGATAATGCATATTCATGATGGGTAAGGAAGGCATTCTTTCAGAATGACCTAAGACAGGCTCAGTCTTGTTAATAAAATAAAAAATGGGGAGAGGCAGAGAGCCTTGGGGCTGCTTGGCAAGAATTTGACATGGGCCAAGGACAAAGAAATGGGCTGCTTGGCAGGAATCTGACATTGGCCAAGGACAAGGAAGTAGGCTTCAGGCAGGAATCTGACATTAGGTTAGAACAAAGTAGTAATTTCAAATAGGAATCTAAATTTTAGGCTAGAACAAGGAAGTAGGCTTCAGACATGAAAATGATTTGGGGCTAGGACAGGGAAGTAGGCTCAGATACTTCGGTCATCCTGATAAGCCCTTAGAAACAGTGATAATGGGAGTGTTCACATAATTGGGTTTAATGCCTTGATTGTTCTTTGACTATTTGTGTTTATTGTATTGCTTGTTCCTTGATTATTTGCATCTATTTTATTGCTAGACCCTCAACCTAGAAATTACCTTAATACATGCTGAAAGATAGAAAAATCATAAGTTGATCCCCTGAACCCTACTCTTAAAAGCAAAGACATAAAAACCTATAACTCAAACACTGTGTTGCCTCAGTCCCAGGAAATTAGCTGACCATTTGAACAGATGGCCCTAACTAAACAAACCTTAAGATTCATGGTGTCAGGATGCTATGGGCCCGAGATTAGCCTGGCCGGGCTTTGAACTAACAGCCCTGAGACAGTTGGTGCCAGGATGCTAAAAGTTTGAGATAAGCCTGACCCCCTTGAACTGGAGCTCATGATATATAGTGTGAAACTAGTTCGTAATAGGCAATTATAAAGTGACACACCATCCATCTTAAGAATTTGAGATCAAATGTATCGATGACCTAGTGACCTGTTCCCCCTCCTTCCCCCTTCCCTAACTCCACTCTCAGCCTTCCCCCTTCCCTAACTCCACCCCCACCTGGTTTGTAGATGCCCCCTTAAAAGCTGTAAACTTCTTTGGTTCTGGGCTGAATTCCGCTGCCCCTGCTCGGGCTTGAAGGAAAGACAGCCCTGGCTAGCCAGTAAACCTCTTGCGATTTGCATCAAGTTGTGTTTCTCGTGAGTGATTTGGGGTGCGTCTGCAGTTCTCCACAGATCGGTGAGGTCCTTTTCATTTGGGTTTTACAATGTAATCAAAATGGTATAAAAAGCATAAAGGAGGAGGGGGGATGGGATAGGGAGTTCTAGGAGGGGAAATGGGGAAGGGATGACATCTGTATTGCAAATAAATAAAATAGCTAATAATAAAAAAATGATAAAGAGAGAAGAAATATGTTTGGTGGATGTGTAGTTAGATGTGGGGAAAGGAGTGCCTCTGCAGGCCCATGCTGAGGCATCTCTTCCCCCTGAAAAAACAGCCACACAATGGTATAGTAGAGTTTATTTAGGGCTTGGGGAGGGGAGTTGGGAGGGTAGTAGAGACAGAGAAAGGCAGAGAGAAAGAGAAGTAGAGGCCAGCCATGAGCATGTGGAGGGAGAGAGGGGAGGTAGATGGGAGAGAGGAAGAAGGAGCAAAAGGAGATAGCAGGGGCAAGAAGGCAAGAAAGCAAGAGAGAGCAGAGAGGCAAGCAGCCCCTTTTATAGTGAGTCAGGCACACCTGGCTGTCGCCAGATAACTGTGGGGTGGAGCTTAGGCAAAATGCTAACACACATCACACCTTCTAATTCTGAAACAGTTCCATCAATTGTCAAGGAAGCATTTAAATCCAATAACCTATAGGGGTCATTGTCATTCAGACTGCCACTCACATGCTCACCAAGGCATGTATAAGCTCTCACATGAAAACATGTGCGTGCACGCGCACAAACCACACACACACACTAATTGTACATACATGCATACACAACACCAACCACCCCTAAACCGTTTATTTAAATTCATAAATTCATTTAGTAATACTAAAATGAAAGGCACTAAAGCTGTTTTTAGTGCTTTTCATTTTAGTATTACTACCTGGTTTGTTATTCAAGACTTCTTGACCTTCTTCAGTCCTTTTTGATATTCAAACTGTTATCCTGTTGTATATAATTAGACAATAGCTCCTTCATGTTGCTTAGTCACTCAGTTTCCCATCATTTCTGTTAAAATCATTGTGGCTCATTTACCCGTCTAGCTCATCTCCTACAGGTGAGCTTTCTTTCTCCCCAAACTCCTGCCTTAAGAATCTTCTTAACTGTAATTTTTCCTCTGGAAAAGTTTGGTCTCTGCTCTTCTCTACTAACTCCCACTCATCATTCAAATCGAAATGCAAATAGTCCTTCCTAAAGGGGAAATGCATCAGGTCAGGGTTTGCATTTATAAGCAACAAGAGCTTCTCCTGATACAAACAGGAAAATTAGAGGCTGCATTAAAAGGAGATGTGCAACAAAGAGATGAGATATTTGTGCAGCTGCTGAAGCAAGCAGTTAGCATGATAAGTCAGCCTGACCCCATCATGGGCTTGAAATTCATCTTATAGTAAAGACAAACTACATTCATTCTTTTTTATGATTAAATCTGTTTTTCAAGGAATGGGTTATGTGCCCCATTTATAACCTTAACTACAAATTGTTCTGTATTGCCTGTTCCAGGAAATAACCACCACATCTTTGTTTCAAAGGGTTATGACCATTTGTGATGACCATGTTGTGATAACTACCTTGTTATAACCACCATGTTATGATCACCTTGATTGGGTGGGTAGTCTTTCTTCTGGCCTCTGTGGGACTAACGGCATTCAGAAATATGTTAGCCACACTCAGAAGCTGGTCTAGAGCAGAAACTGCTATCACAGTTACTATGTGCTACTTGCTGGAGTCTCCCCACCTCTGAGTTCTGTAACTCTCCAATGAGAGCAGCTATGAGGCACCACTTCCCATCTGGAGGGAAGCTGGGAAAGAAGTGTCAGACATTTGCATCATCAAATGTCAGACATTTGATGGGAGGCAGTTTTTAATTCCCACTAAAGCCTGGAATATCAGAAATTCTCTGACTGTTTGGTGTGAACTCAGATGTTGTTTAAAGAAAAAAACAAAACAAAACCTTTACCATAAGATTTTCCCCGATCTCCTTGGCAAGGTCCAGTTCCATTACCAACTGATTGCCATGTGCCATTCTTACAACCTTTTCAACACTGGGAATTTTTATTTGTATTTATTATGCCACAATTCACAGTCCTTATTTCCTTTAATACCCTGCCTGTCCACTCTGTAGCAGAGAACTGGGCATGTGCTCATTTACCTGTTTATTTTTAATGTTTAGCATAATTCAGATGCTCCAATATCACTTCAAAGAATATTATTGAACTAGAAAAGTCTTCATATAAATAATAGATTAAGTACGTACATATAACAAGCCGGGCATTGGTTTAATCCCATCACCCCTAGCACTCAGGAGGTAGATGGCAAGTGGATCTCTACAATTTCAAGGCCTCATGGTCTACAGAGTGACTTCTAGGACAGCCAAGGTCACACAGAGAAACCTCCTCTTAAAAAGCAAACAACAACAACAACAACTACTACCTTCTTTATTCCACCAGTGGGTATTTGTCATATGCCTTCTCTATTTACAGATCCTAGCTAGGAAAACTCTCCTACTGCTAATTATACAAGGAACAGAATGTATTTGTTTTGTATGTTTGTATGTAGTCACTCCTTAATAGGGTGCAAGACACTTGGTAAACTTTGAAATGTCTTTCACACTGAGCCAGACCGTATCTGTTTGTTCAGTTTTTAATCACTGAAGTAAATACAGTAGTAATCCAAACATAAAAAAAAAAAAAAAAAAAACCTCTCTTAGCCATGACTCCATTATGCTCCGAATATAACTGTGGTATTCCCTTCTAGGCAGTGCATAAGAGAAGAAAGCCTAGCCAAAATGGTCTGGGAGAAGTACTGGGAGCCTCAATAGACAGATGCTAATATAAGTAAAAATTTAGTAGTCATGGTTTCAAGATTTAAAAAAAAAAAATATGTGTCTGTGTGTGGTATGTACACGTGAGTGCAGGTTCCTCCCAGCAGAGGCCTGATGAGGCCATCAAAACCTCTAGAGCTGGAGTTACAGGCAGTTATGAACGTCCCTATGTGGTGAGTGGAATCCAGGTCTTCTGTAAGAAGTGGTACCTACTCTTAATTGCTGAGCCACCTCTCTAGTCTCAAGTTACTGTCTTGTTTGTTGTTAGATTATTTTTATTTTATTTGTATGGGTGTCTTGCCTGTCTGGGAGCACCATATGCATGCTGGGACTGAGAAATGGGTGCTGTATCCTCTGGGACTGGAATGAAATAAGATTGTAAGCCACTAATTAGGTCCTGGGAATGAAACTCTAGTCCTCTGGATAGCAGTGAATGCTTTTAACCATGGAGTGATCTCTCCATGACCCTTTATTTTTTTTTCTCCTTCCCCACTTTCTTTCTTCCTTCCCCCCTCTCTCCTCTCTGTCTCTGTCTGTCTCTGTTTCTGTCTCTGTCTCTGTCTCTGTCTGTTTGTTTCTCTCTCTGTCTCAGTATGCAGCCCTGGCTGGCCTTGAACTAACTACGTAGACGATGATGAAGTCCTTGAACTCACAGATATCAACCTCGTTCTGTCTCCTGAGTGCTGGAGTTAAAGGTAAGCATCACCATGCCTGGCAAGTCCCCTCCCCTCCAAACACACTTAGTGGTCACATATATTTAGACTGTAGGTGTTGTTTCCTAAAGACATAAGAATCCTGGACACACTTTAGGTTGAAGGTCTGAGACACTTTAGTCTTATAGTAGTTTTTCTGTGGAAATACACTGTATATTCTTTTGTGAGCCCTGCCACCACTATGTCACAAATGATTTACATGGCTGGAATTTGTTGTTTCAGGGTTCTAGGGGACAGGATCTGAGGTCACATGACCACAAGACTACTCTGTCTAAGCCTACTGTTTCTCTCTTATCTGCTGATAGGCTCAGGCATTCAGATAACAAATCCAGGTCTTCTTTGTATCTTTTCTTGGAGTGACTGGCTCTATCAACTTTCCCTTTTTTGGGAGGACACCAGTCAGACAGGATTAGGGCAGACCCCAGTGATCTCATTTTTACTTAATTACTTCTATAAAAGCTTTATATCCAGATAAAGGCATATTTTCAGGATGAGGAGGCTGAGATTCCACCTTATCTTTTGAGAGGAAAGACAGGATTGAATACATAACATACCCTAACCTGGAGGCTGGCAGCAGCTGAAAAGACTATCCAAAATTCGGTCTACCGGATGGGATGATTTGTGGGAGCCAAGAAGCTGGCCAGTGACTATCAAGAAAGAATAGCACAGACAGGCTAAGCTCGGCCAGGGGAGCGTCAAACAAAGGAAGAATTGTACCCAGAGCAAAGACTGAGCCTCAGACTGCCCAGCTTTGCTGCACTCCCCCCCTACTGCACATAGAAAGCACCACTGAAAATGTGCCAATTTTCAGACAAGGAACAAACCATTACTCTAATCTTGTGAGATTAGATCTGATACCCATTGGTTAAGAAATTAAACAACAGGGACACAGTTAAGTGAACTCAAATATAGTTTAACTCTTTCCTTTCTGAAGACCTTTTAAAGATGAAGTTGTATCTCTGGCTCCATGGGAAACAGACTCAAAAATATCCTAACACGTTGCAATCACACACATTGTGCAATCTTTTAGCCCCATGTGTCTTCATAAGTTAGCACCTGTGAAGGATGAAATTTTATACTTACTTGTATCTGTCCTGTTAAAGTATTATCTATGGACAAGAAATACTTTTGTTATTTGATTTTCAAAGCCGAACATATTTATTTAAAAAAAAAGTATGTGTATGTGTGTGTCTGAATGAGTTTATGCACGTCATAGGCATGCAGGTACCTGTAAAGGACAGAGAACATTGAACGCTCTGGATCTGGAGTTACACGTGCCTTGTGAGCCATTTGATTATGGGTTCTGGGAACAGAATTCAAATCATTTCCAGGAGCACTAAGAATTGCTAACCACTGAGCCATCATCTCTCTACCCCATGTTTGATTGTTTCTTGTTTCCAGAAATGATCACAGGGGTTGGGATACAGTATGGTTCCAATAAATGTTTGTTTGTTGTAGGGAAATAATGAGGTTACAGTGCAATAAACTGGCATATCATCTAGACAAATCCTCATCCAACCATTTATACCTAATAATACACATTAAACTCCAGATACTATGGTTTCAATATGATATGTTTCCCCTAAAAGCTTATGTATTGAAAATTTGATATCCATCTAGTGATGCTACTTTGAGAGGTTCTGGAAACCTTTCGAGGGACTCGGGAAGGACGTCACTGGAGGAAGATACCTGGGGTTGTATTGCTCTTGGCCCCTGTCTGTAGCCCTCCTTGTTTTTTTGTCTGCACTTGCATGAATAGCTTTCCTCTCCCACATGCTTCCAGTGTCATAATGTTTTGCTCCAGCATATGCACTAAGTCATGTGGAGGAAACCCTCTGAGCCAAACAAGTCTCCCGCTTGTAGGCTGCTTATGGCAGTTACTTTGGTTACAGTAACTCAAAAGTAGTTAGTGCAAGTAGGTATAAGGTATAGCTTAAGAAGTTTTTTTCTTAAAACCTCCCAAGAAATTTTCCCCTCCCAAGAAGTTCTAAGGGACAGCACATATGCACCTAGATTGCCAGCATTCAGGAGGCAGGTGCAGGCAGATCTCTGTGAGTTTGAGGCCAGCCTGGTCTACACAGAGAGTTTCAGCCAGGAGTATGTAGAAAGACTGTGTCTCAGAAAACAAAACAAAACAAAACAAAATTCTAAAGAGGTTTTAGTAGTAAAAACAAAGAATCATTTCATCACAAAGAACTCAAGGTTTGTTTGTTTAGTATATTATCATTGTTGTCATTGTTACTTTGTTTTCCAAGAACTCATGGTTTATATGGAGAATCAATCAATATTTTTGTATTTTGTATTTTGACTCAAATTCAATACATAAATATAAAAGAATAAGGGCACTGGGGCTATAGAGATGGCTCAGTGGTTAAGAGCACTGTTTGCTCTTCCAAAGGTCCTGAGTTCAATTCCAAGCACTGCATGGTTCTCAACCTCTATGTGATCTGATGCCCTCTTCTGGCCTGCAGGAATACATGCAGATAGAGCACTCATAGACATAAAATTAATAAATAAATCTTTTTAAAAAACGAGTAAGCGCAGTCAGCCACATAACATAAACATAAGTTTCCCCTGTCAGCAGATGGGAACAAATGTAGAGACCCAAAGAGAGTGAGAAACCTTGGAACATTCAGCCTTAACCAAGTGTATCCATCAAAGTCCTCTCCTCTGGGCTCAGGGAACTTTGCAGAAGAGGAGCAGAAAGAGTTTAAGAATCAGAAGGGACAGCTGGGCAGTGGTGGTGCACGCCTTTAATCCCAGCACTTGGGAGGCAGAGGCAGGCAGATTTCTGAGTTCAAGGCCAGCCTGGTCTACAGAGTGAGTTCCAGGACAGCCAGAGCTACACAGAGAAACCCTGTCTCAAAAAAAAAAAAAAAAAAAAAAAAAAAAATTATCAGAGGGGACAGAGGATACCAAGAAAACAAGGTCCTCTACGCATGATCAACAGACATGAACTCACAGAAACTGAGGCAACATGCAGAGGGCCTGCATGGGTCTGCACCAGGAGTCCTAGAGCTGAAAGAAGTGAAGAGGCAGACCTCCCTCCCCCATCCTTAACCCAGAAGCAATCTCCCATTGATAACTACTTGCTAAGGAAAATTTGGCTTCTTCCAAGGGAGTCTCTGTGTAAACAAACTATGCTTAAGGTTAGGCTGCACTCCCTGAGGTACAACAAAGAACAAAGCCCTTTTTTTTTTTAATTTAATTTTATTTATTTATTTTTTTATTGGTCCAATTCCAGTGTGATGGGTTTTTGTTTTTATCTTATTGTATTTTATTATTATGTCACTGAAGCCTATTACTTTTCTGATGAGAGACAGAAAGGGGGTGGATCAGGATGGGAGAGGAGATGTGGAGGATCTGAGAGCAGTAGAGGGAGGGGAAGCCATACTCAGGATATTGTTCGTAAGAGAAAAAAAGTCGAATTTCAAAAAAAAAAGGAAAAAAGTCATTGAACACAAATACAATAACAATAGATGAAAAAAGTGGCTATGAATTTGGAAAAGAATGGGGAGAGGTGTCTGGGAGGGTTTAAAGGGACAGAGGGAAGGGAGAAATGTAATTAAAATAGAATTTTAAAAGTAAACAAAGATGTAATTGACTATTAAAAAAATTAAAAGAATGAGGGCAGAGCAGAAGTGCCCCAGGCAACAGAAGGTCAGAGCAACGTGTGAAGAAAGTGTGGAAAGAAACATTCGAGGGGCTGAAGAGATGGCTCAGGGGTTAGTAGCACTAGCTGCTGTTGCAAAAGATCTGAGCTCAGTTCTCAGCACTTAACATGGTGGTTCACAACCATCTACGACTCCAGTTCCAGAGGATCTCAGTCCCTCTTTTGACCTCTGCAGGCACCAGGACACATGTGGCACAAGTCCATACATGCAGACAAAACACACATGAAATAGATAAATGTGCTGAGGCAGATCTCCACACCTCTGCCCACCACAGCCTAAGGACTTCTTTGCAGAGTCCTCAGCGCCAGATGAAGATGGGATTACTTCCCTGCCCTAGCCCAAAGTCATTTTCCTGTCTGAAGCCTACTTCCTTGTTCTAGCCTAAAATTTAGATTTCTGTCTGACATTACTTCTTTGTTCTAGCCTAATGTCAGATTCCTGTCTGAAATTACTTCTTTGTTCTAGCCTAATGTCCGATTTCTGCCTGAAGCCTACTTCCTTGTCCTTGGCCCATGTCATATTCCTGCCAAGCAGGCCATTTTCTTGTCCCATGTCAGACTTTAAGCTACATTTTTGTTAACTACCTCTTCCCATTGTAAGTGATATAACTATCTACAGAGAGAACAGAAAGATGCATGTTCTGACTAATTGTAGTTGTGCAGAAAATTAACCACTTCTTCTGCTCAAACACCATAAGCAATATGGAAGCTTTTATGCCTAGAAAAGACATGGGGATTTTTCTCCACAGCAAGTAGGAAATCCACTTAGCAGGAGAAGCCGACTGAGTGTACTCAGATTTAATTCTGACACAGCCTGAAGATAGAGTCAGATCCCAAAGGAGCCGAATTCTCACCACTCTACTGCTCTCATTTCAGATGCCAGCCTAAAGCCTCAAGTTGGTTTTACCTGTGCTTCAGAATTCAGTGCCACAAAATAGCCATCTTAAATGAAAGAATAAGGAGGCTGGAGAAATGACTTAGTAATTAAGAGTACTTGCTGTTCCTTCAGAGGACCTAGGTTTAGTTCTCAGCATCCACACGGCAGCTCACAGTCAACTATAATTGCAGTCCTAGGGGATCCTATGGCATTTGACCTCCTTTGGCTCCAGGCTTGCACATGGTACACAAACACACATGCCGTTAAACACTCAAAATTTTAAAAAGAATAAAAAGAGTTGTTTATAAATTTGCATATGACACATTATTAAATATGCTCTGGACAAGATGGAACTTTTTTTTGACGAGTCATTAAGAACCAAATCTAAAATTTTTTTAGAACCAAAAAAAACTTTTTTTGGTGTGTGTGTGTGTGTGTGTGTGTGTGTGTGTGTGTGTGTATGTGTTGGAGACAGCATCTTGCTATATCCCCTAAGCTATTCTGAAACTCTTTGTATAGCCCAGGTTGGCCTAGAATTCAGGACCATCCTTCATCAGGTTCCCATACTATTATAGACGTGAGCATGACCAGGCTCGCCCAAATCTTTTATTGCTACCTTTATACATTTAAAATACACATTAAAATTGAAAGAATGTTTTCCAAACAAATTTCTGATTCCAAACCTTCAGATATTGTTTCTCCTTATCTAATCTGGCCCATGCTGAAAGCCTAAGGCCTGTTCATATGAGGAAATGTGTAGGGTTATGTGGTCCCGTATCTGCTCCACCACAGGGCTCAACCACTTGGGGAGGCAGGACGAGGGAAGTGACCTCACTTACCCCATGTCAATGGGCCAGGCTGTAGGGCAGCCCCGGGACACTGCTCTAGGAGTGGGGAAGCACAATCTGAGGTGAGAGACAGCTGGATCTGGCTCGGGGGTTCCCCAGGCCTGCAAGGGGGCGGGGGCCATCTGGTTCTCAGGCTCTCAGACACCCAGGTGCTGCTGGAAGCCATGGAGAATCGAGAATGGAGTGGGGGCCCACTGACTGGATCTAGCCTGGGGTGGGGAGTGGAAGAGGGGGGGAAACTCTGTCTGGTCCTATGGAGGGAGGTCTTGGGTCAACAGTGGTGGTGGGCTTGAGCTTGGTGATGGCCATGGCTAGGAGAGCAGAGAGGCTTTCTAAGGGAGATTAAATAGCGGCTCTGTAGGCGAAAGCCTTCTCTATGGCTCTCCACAATGGATCTTATGAAAAGAGGTCGCCCATGGTTTTAAGGCATTTATTGTCATAGTGTAAAGTGGATGAGTAAAACTGTGCCCCTCTTCTCAGGATGGGCCTGAGATTAAATAACTTTTGCAGGGAGGAATGTCTGGAAAGGAAGGAAATCTTATTGGCTAAGCCCTCCAGTTCTTTAGGTAACTCATTACAATGGAGATCTGTCTTGAGCCTCCATGACTATAGGTCATTAAGTGGAGGGGCTTGGGACATTGCCCTTAAGTGACTGATGGCCACAAATCTGGGGGGGAGGGGGTGTGTGTGCAGCTGTGGCTAGTGACAGCGGTCTGGTGCCCAGGAATTAGGCAAAATGCCTACCGTCCCTTCAGGGTCATCAGGGTTTCAAGCCTTAGCTCAACCGGGAACCATGGTGCCTTTCACAGTTCCACAGAAATGACCTTTGCATTGTGCCTCAGACTGGCCAAATCAGCAAAGCAGTCAATAGGTAGAGTCCTGAAAATCATTCCTCCATCACAGGGACTAGAAATTGTTATGAGTCTGGGGATCATTCAGAGATTTACCAGTCTGATTGTGAACAAGTTTTAACAAAGAAGTTTTTATTAAATACATTCCAGGGCCATGAATACTGGCCAAGTCCACACCCGAGACTCCTGTTCAGAGAATTGGGCCAAACTACATCAATTGTGGGCTTATAAAAGCAAAACTCATAAGGTTACCTTCTTCTGCCTTTCTTCAATCAGAGGTAAACACATACACTGACATACTTCCTGCCTACATGTGACCAAACACATATCCTGTGCACTTGGAGGGCAATCAAGCTTGCTTACAGAAGTGAAAATTCATGGCTTGTTATCTTACATAAAACAATAGTCCTTAGGATTCCAGGAAGTCATCTGTCTGTGGGCAAATAGGGTGTACAGGTTAGAGGTGTTTTTGTGTTATAGAAATCTTAAGCACATTACTTTAAATTTAAAGCATAGCTTTAGGCATTACAAAATACATTAGCTATGCAAGGAAGTGACTATAAACCACTTAGAACACTATGCTATGCCCATGGTATCTCCAACTTATTGTATTACACAATTTCTGTTAATTCTAAGGACACCCATTCAAGAAGCTTCTCAGAGTGTGGTGGAAGGAAATCTGAAGTGGAGACATGTAGTGATTGATATGGTTTTGTCTTTGAATGGCCCAAAGTCAATGTGTTGAAGTTGCCAACACCTGTTGCTTTTGAGAGATGGTAGAACCTTTAGGTATCTTCTAATAAAAGGGAATTAAGTAAGTAGGGGCAGGACTTTGAAGGGGATATTGGGACCCTGACTCATCCTTTTTCTCTCTTTGCTTCCCAGTTGTCATGAGGTGAAAACTTTCTTGTCACATAATCCTTGCTTGGTGTATTAACCTTATCACAGTCCTAAAAGCTGCATATCCAAGAGACCAAGATTGGAATCTTTGAAAGTAGGGGTCAACATTGATGAGAACATACATCCTATTTAATAATAATTTGACTTTCAAAATACAACTGATCATCTCATTAATAATAAATGGAAATAGTATATGTATTATGACATTTTCATTGTGAGTGAGAAATAATATTTTGCCCAATATATAGAGTATTTTTCCTTTTGCAAATGTTTTATGCTACACCGAATTGACTTCAACCAAACAATTCATTAACAGATATCATTTGCAAATCATCTCAAATTAGCTATCAGAAAGGACATAGAGATATGGTTTCTGCCTTAATCTGGATTTTTTTTTGTTGTGTCAGAGAAAAAGTCATTTTGTCCAGTGACTATATTTCTGGCACTGAAGTGAGGATTTTGTTTTGTTTTGTTTTGTTTGTTTGTTTTGTTTTTCGAGACAGGGTTTTTCTGTGTAGCCCTGGCTGTCCTGGAACTCACTCTGTAGACCAGGCTGGCCTCGAACACAGAAATCCGCCTGCCTCTGCCTCCCAAGTGCTGGGATTAAAGGCGTGTGCCACCACCACCAGGCTGAAGTGAGGATTTTATCTAGACTTCAAGGAAGATGACATTTGGGGAAACATTTCTAGCTGAATATTGAGCCATCCTAGAACTAATAAGTCCTTGTGAACACAGTGGTGTGAGTGTGGCTTACAATGGGATCTAAAGGATCATAAAGGAATGATAAAGAGACAGAAATGTTAACTCTGATTAAATCAGTACCCATGGTACAAAGATATTATTGAAATGTTATACCTTACTTCAGAAGTATGTATAACTGCTATTGAAGACCCCCAAACTCGGGAGACCATTCCTCAAGTCTCATGAAATCACGACCACCCCAAAATCACAAGAAACCATACCTGGATGCAATCAGCAGAGGTTTATTGGGGAGAGTTGGCTAGTCAACGGTTAAAACTGCTCATTCAAGCAGGAACAGAATTTTGACAAAAGGCCCACAAGCTGAGGTTTTTTTTTGTTTGTTTGTTTTTTTTGTTTTTTTTTTTTTTAAATATAGCATAGGTTGGGGAAAGGAAGGCATTTTCTCTCCGTTACACATGATTGGTTATTTTACAAATTTTGAAGAAGAAGACCAAGAGAGGGAGGGGTAACCAAGAACAGTGGAACATTCTAGAGGAATCTAGCCCAAATGATCCAGAGTCATGTGAAAATCACTCTGCACACTCATTTCTCTCAAGAATGTAGCTTTACCATGTCACTGTGCCCCACCCTGTCATTTACCAACTATTTCAGATTAACTATTTTTCTTCCCGAGGCTTGAGGAATGTTAATCTAGCAAGTGTCCTCTGATTCAGGGATAATGTCCTCCACCTGGAATGTGTCCCGGGGCAGTGAAGGCCTGAAATCTTATTTTCAGTTCCGAGTTCTGGAACTTACACTCTTTCTGCTCAGGTCTAAGGGCAAAGAAAAAGCCTGCATATTTTTTCACAAAATGGTCTTTATAATTTTTTACTCTACATCCCCACTTTTTCTTATTAGGTTATGATTTTAATCATAAAAACTCAATTATTAATAAGTCTATTCTCACCCCACTTTTTCTGATGTGGATCTTTAGAAAAGTTTAAATTCTAGTGTCATCATAATTATCATTTTTTGACCTAAAGCTCTATATTGATGGCGCAACACAAAGAGGTGAACTAGCACTTATCCTTCGTCTAACAAAAGTTACTAATTTATTTAAAATGTAAGGACCCATGGTTCACAAGTGGTTCAGCAAGGGAGGATAATAAGGTTGTCAACCAAGGGGACTTATTGAATGAACTCTCGAATCAACTTTGCTGCACCTCTCTATCTTTCTGTCTCTGGTCTAACCTTAGCAGCACACAGACTTCCTTCTTTAAGAAACAGCAAGTCTAAACTGCTTTGTTGGCCATAGCTACTCTTCTGCCCATAGCTGTTCTGCTGAAATTAACTGCTCTAATTATAATTACTTGGCTATGAAGAGAAGAAACTGGTAGGACGATGTGATGGAGGTGCAGTAACTGGATGCCTGGGGTAGCTCTCAGGGATAACTTTAGTTAATCTGTCCATAGCCTAGGTTGGGATGATAATAACACCACTGTGCTAGATTGAGATTGAATAGTCTCTCTGCACTTGTTACCATCCTGTGGTCTTGTAGGTGTAGTGGTTGCTGGCTGCTGGACATAGGCTGGGTAGGAAGGCTGGGTGCAATATGCAGACGGAGCCGCATAAAAAGCCTACGTTTTGGTGACTGTAGCAGTGGTAGAATCATAAGAACCAGACAAAAGAAACAACACCTTACTTTCGAGTTATAGATGTCTTCTGCCCACTGCACACTGGAACTCTGGGTTGGAATAAACCCTAAACTGTCTGCCTGAAGGTCTTTTGCTGGTGTATTGTGCTTAAAGGATCCTCTAAACCGTGAAGCCATTTTGGTGACAATGGTCAGAAAGAGTCAACGATGACAGTTTAGTATCTGCTGTGTGACTTTAGGGTCAATACAAACAGTGGATGGATGTACTGTAAAAGCTGTGAATTTCAAAAACGAGGAAACACATAATTAATGTTAAGACAAAGAGACATAAAACAACTGAGATGTGGGTCAGAGTTGGTTCTATGGGTTCTTGACAATATATGTTTCACTGTAGTCCTACAAAGCTGCTTGCTGGGAAGGGGAAATGGACAAAACACCAGAAAAGAACTTGAGGCTATCAAGAAAGTCCTGTGTCTAGGATGGATAAACCTGTCATAAGATCATGAAAGCACAGCAATACAACCCGGCTCCCTCTTGGAAAAGCTGGAGTTATTTTGCTTTTTCTCAACTTTTAAGTTTCACCCTGGTGTCTCATTTTACAGTCCCAGAGAATACTACTTTCATGAGAAAATATTTAAAATGAATGACAAGTAATATCAAACTCACAGGGAAGCAATCAAATATCCATACAAGTACCTTGATGGTTACCTGTTGCGGCTCGAGCTGCCCCAGGTTTGAGGGCCAAAAAGTCTAGGACCTGTTCTGTCAATGTTGGGACCTGCACTGCCAAAACCTTGGGGGCTAAGTGGTTAGAGCTTGCACTGCCCCAAACTGCTCTGGTCCACGGGTCAGAGTTCAGCAAGAGAGAGAGAGAGTGAGGACAACTCGAAGAATGGAGACCAGACAGAGTGTGATCCAATCCCGATTATTCTTCAGTCTCTCTTCTTCTCTCCAAGTCCCTAGTTCCTAGTCCCTAGTGCCTCCAAGTTCCAAGTTATTTCTTCCAAGTACCTTATTCCTACTGACTCCAAGTTGTACTCCAAGTTGTAGTAATGTCTAAGAACTAACTCCAAGTTGTACTCCAAGTTGTACTGTGTCCAAGTTCTTGCTCCAAGTGCCAAGTGCCTAATACCTAAGAACTAACTCCAAGTTCTCTAGCTCAAGTATCTGTTTCCTCAATGCCTAATTCCTACTACAAATGTCTGAATCTCTGTTACTCCAAATTGTTCTGAACTCTCCTGTCTGCCTCTTGCCTTTTATATGTCTCACTTCTAAGCCACGCCTCTAAGTCACGCCTTTAATCATGCCCTTAGGTCTTGTCTCTGAATCTGATCTCTAAAGTCACACCCTTAAGTCACACACCTTTAATCTCACACAGCCAAGGGAAGATCCTGGGTATCTAAAGCATGATGCTATCAGAGTGTGCTCAGCTGTTGTAGGCTGATGTCATCAAATCTCTTTTCAGGGTATATGGCTCAATATGGCTGCAAGGATATATCTGCCTTCTGTCGGCTCCCCACACTTCATAATTGTGCAAATTTTATCAAACATAATGTAATGTCTGACATTTAACCCTATGAACATGTCATGTAGTCAAAATGGGGTTTCATCACACAGGTTCAGAAGCCTACTGTTGAAAGTTGGCCACAGAGTCAAAGATCTGTTCTTTCCCCTGTCCCTGTCCTTGCCTCTGCTTTCTGCCTTTGCCTATATACACTGCTGGGATTAAAGGATTGTATCTCCATTTCCTGAGGTTTGTGTGGGTTGGTTTTTTTGTTTGTATGTTTGTTTTCCTTTGCTTTGTTTTATTTTTTGTTGGTGATGGATGTGGTGTTTGTTTGTTTGTTTGTTTGTTTGTTGTTTGTCCTTAGGAAAGGTGTCATATGAGCTATGTTGGCATTGTAAACTTCCAGTACCAGGATATGATTGAACTTCTAAGGTTCCTGCTGACAGATTCCATGTGCAAGTATTAAGGAATGCTCCATGACATCCACAATCACACTACTATCAGCTGAATTCTACCTCCAATGCTTACCTGTTCAGGGCTTAAACACTAGCCTAAGAATGGAACTTTATTTGTAAAAGGCACTGAACCTAGTCTACAATTCTGTAGTCATATAAAGGGTAGAATCTCAAAGGATAAAAGGGTAAAATATGTTGATCCCTGGAAAGATATCTTGGTACTTGGGTGGGCATGGGCCTTTGAACCCCGACTCCCCATTGGAGAAAAGGCAGGCTTTCAGCCATGCCCCCAAAATCCAGGTCCCTATGGACAGTCCACATCTCTCATTAACTTGTGCCTTGCAGACATGTTTGGCTCAGTAGCTCCTCCCAGAAAGGTTTTATGTCACCATCTATGGCTACAGATGGAGGGTGTGACTAACAGGCCTCAGCCTGGAGATTTCTATAGTCATGAGTTATCTAAAGGCCTGGGGTATAGCTCAATTAAGTTCCTTTTCTTTCCTCCTCCCTATTTAAGCCAGCTCCCTCTGGCTTTTATGGGAGGGGGCACACCATCCTGGACCCATCCACATTTGCCATGAACAATAAAGTTTTGAACTCTTGGACTCCACGTGTCTTCTGGGGCCTGTCACCGAGTTTCCAGCCTTTGGAACCGGACTGTCTAGAATCTATTGGGACCCGAAGTCATGTGGCCAGCATGGAAGACTTCCCGACCCAGCCGCTGGTCCCTCACCAAGGCTGTGTGTATGTGGGACCCAATGGCATGGAAATCCCACCTGGGACCCTGCTGTAGTCCTCCACAGAGCTTGTTCCCACAAAATGATATCCCAAACTACAGTTCAAGAAGTGTTAATGTTGAAACCATGAGAACCTAAATCACCCAATATCACTAGGACAAGAAAGACCACAGACCATGCCATATCCAAAGGGGTTAGAGAACCAAATAATGGGGACTGTGTCCACAAACGGCTTGTTAGAAATAAAATCCTCAGTGAGTAAATGCATAACTTGTGTTGGCATTCAGGCCACCTGAGGAAATTCTAGACAATCAAAACTGAAGCCTTCTGATCGCCTGCTGAAAGGCTGCACCAGGTCCATCAAGGCAGTCATAATGCATCCTCAACATTTCTACCTGATATGGGAACTTAGCTAACTCAGAAAAATCACAAACACATACTCAGATCCCAACAACTCAGTGAGCCTATGCAGCTGTCTTCAAATTTGCACAGAATCCTGTTTCTCAACAGGACTCTTATTCCACTTGACATTCTTAATATATTATTTTTCTGGGAGTTATTCATGAAAAAGACTTGATTTTGTCAGATAGGTTTTGTCATGTGAGGCAAGCTTTCATAAAACCTGCTCCATGACACAAGTGACCAAGATTGGAAATTCTTCAGGTGATGGTGGTATGTGGGTGATTGGTTCTGAAACCAGAGCTATGCAGTGTGTTGAGAAAACCATAAAGGAGTGGGTAGGGGAGGCTCCTCGAAACCACTGTGAGTGACTGCTGATTTTTTATTTTTGATTCTACTTGGGAATTCTTTCTACTAATGTGGAGAAATAGTCTTGAACTGTAAGCAATACACATGAGATGGGAGATGTCTAAGAGGGCAATGCATTCAACTTCCAAGCCTCAGACTTGGGATTGAAACCCCACAGGTAGAGAAATTTAGAAGAAATGGCAGGCTTCTGTCAGGACCACTATACAGAAAGCAGGTAGAGACCAGAGAATGTTTGGAAACTAGTGCCAGAAAGACTGGTGCATAAAGCTGGCAATAAGAAGGACACTGGCTACCAGCAAGAACTAACTCAAGAATTAATAGCAAAGAATGCTATTGTCAACTTATGCTGTGGAACTAAAGAAATACAGACAAAAATCACACACACACACACACACACACACACACACACACAGAAAGTATAAAATGACATCTAAAAATGTCAACCCACAAGTTGTATGTTATATCTTTATTGGATAAGAACAGTTTAGTAGCTACACTCTTTTTTATTTGCAGATGACATACAGAGGCAGAAACCCTACCAGCCTCTGGTGAGGATGTTTCATAGTTCAGTCAGATTTGTGGATTTTCCTCAGGTGACGGTGGTATGTAGATGATTGGCCGAAACGCTTGCTACATAGGGGACAGGCATAAGGCTTCTCTCCTGTGTGAGTCCTCTCATGAGCCTTCAGGTTGGTCTTGTGGCTGAAGGACTTGTTGCATGTGCTGCATATGAAAGGCTTCTCTGGCTTGTGTATGATCTCATGAATTCGGAGGTCGGAGAATCGTTTGAATATTTTCTGACAGGTGACACATACGAATGACTTCTTATTCAGGTGAGTTCTCTGGTGGGATGACAGGCCACAGGCATATTTGAATGTCTTAGGGCATTTGTCACACTTGTATGGTTTGGGACCTCTACGGAATCTCTTTGGATGACTTTCACGTGGTGAGTTTGCCTCATGATTCTGACAAAGAAGGACAGGCTCAGAGGTAGAGGCAGACTGCTCTGGCCTAGAGAGAAACCCTGGTACCTCCTTAGGGTCTTCTTCAGAAAAAGATTCCTCAAGTGACTCTGGCTGGCATGTGGATGTTCCTTGACTTTTAGAATCCTGAGGAACCCCATAAGAAACATCTGCTATCTTAGGCTCAGGAGGATGCATTGTCTGCTTAATGAAAAGGGAGTCCATCTTGTTCCTGGGAATATTATCACTACTCTTTAATTGAGTATCACTTCTGGAAGTGTTATAGCAATCCATCCTGTCTTCAGAGATGTTTCTTCTGCAGAAAACCATTGGATGTGCCTGCATGGGGACATCTGCAGTAGTAGCAGTACTCAGGAACTCTACATGATGGCTGGAGTTGCCTTGACTTGCTCTTGTGCCACCTTGAGGGAATTGAGAAACAACATGTACCTCTTCATGCTCAGGATACTGCTCTTTCTGGATAATAAGAAGGGAGTTGTTCTCATTTCCTGTACAGCCATCACCAACAGTTACTTCAGTAACATTCCAAGAAGTATTGCACTCATTTTCACTGCTTTCTTGTCCTTTGGAAAGAAGACAATCTATGAAAATGTACCTAAAAAAGGATCCCCTGGAAGCATGCCTCTTCTGTTCTGTTGTTACCTACTAACCTGTGGTCAGTGTGATGTCCACTGGCATCCTTGCATTCTCTGGTGTTGGCCTTGTTGCTGATTGCTGTTGTTTCAAAAGCTCGATGACTTCTTTTAGTGACATGTTTTCAGAAAACAAGGCCTCTTGTCCTTGCATGGAGACATGGACCTGCAAACAAAGCCAGGTTCCCCTTGTCCATGAGTCTGTGGATTGAGATACCTACCCACAGCCTGCTAGCACAGGGAGACTGGACCATTGATTAGCCCATTTGTCTAGCCCTCATGTCTAATCACCTTTTCCTGACACTCATAAATTCTGATTTCTAAAGTCACTATAGATACTGTGTTTTCAAATGTTGAGTCATTGTCCCTAGAAAAATACCAAGTTGTGTTCCTGTGAGCTCTGCCTTCCATAGATTCCTCAACTGGTCAACACACTGAAGGAGGAAAAGCCTTTTTAAAAGTGGCCATCCCATGTTTTCAGATTGGCCTAACTTTACCCTGTCTTTTTTTAAATTGTAGTGTCTCAAAGAAGCACAAGGCCTGCTCTCAGGAACATGACTGGATATGAGTGTTGTACTCAGTATGTACTTCCCATCATGACATTTTAAACTTAAAGTAAAACTCAATGGCTACATACAGTATAATGTTTACCTTGCAAGGTGTGCTTAAAACATTTAACCTAGCACTTGAGAAGAAGAGGGTGGGTAGTTCCTCTGATTCCAAGGCCAAGGAGGACTACTTAAGGAAACCATGTTGCAAATCACAAATACAAGCAAGCAAGCAAGCATGAAATGAACCCTACAACTAATCCTATAAAAATCCAAACAAACAAAATATCTGAAAGAATAAAAATCAGTTTTAATTGATGTGTAAAAATGTGTATATGGTGTGGTTGAATATTTTCAGCTACTTAGCCATTTCTTTCAATGACTAAAAATTATGCAGATCAGACAAGGCTTTGAGAAAATATCCAACATAATTTTAAATCTATATTAACTCTGTCCAAATTTGAATATTTGGACTGAAGCACCATTATTCATCAAGGAAATTCTTATGGTTATGGCAGTGTTTATTATACATGTGCCAACCATATTTCAATATCAGAACTTTACCATTCTGACACCTCATTTTATTAGACAGAGAATCATATGACATGTGATAGACAATTTGGGAATTCATCTAGTCTATTTAATCCCCAGTGTTTTGCCATTTAGTTCCTGGGAACCCAGGCTAGTGCTCCAAACCTCCAAACCTTGTTTGCAAGTGTGTGGGACAGGATCTAACCTAATAATCGTGATGACACTGTAAGCAACCTCCTGAACAGGTCATGCCCCCAACACAAGTTTTCTCTTTTACATCATTAACTTCTCCATATATCAATTTCTCAGTCTCTCTGCTAACATGTAAATAAAGGAGGTGTGTTTATGATGATCAAATCTAATAGGTTCCTTTCTGCTGTATGCATGGTAATTTGGAGCTATAAATTTTCTTCATTATACATAGCTTTTGTTCTGAAAATGCAATCTCACTGGAAAAGAAAAACCAAAACCCACAATCGAGCAATGAGTGAAAGACAAAAACAACAACCCCTTACTTTCCCCCAAACACAAATGATTCTGCCTTAACACCCAGTAAGCCCCCCATGTACTCACCATGACAGGAGGCTTCAAGCACTCATCAGTCACATTCTCCATGAATCTCTCCATGTTGCTACCACTAGCTTTCCACTTCTCCATCAAGGCAAACTTGTCCTTGCAGTGCCCAGTGAGGAGAAACTGCTTCAAGACCAGTTGAGAAATCATCTGCTTCTTAGTCTGCTTTTTTGGTTGCAACCATGAGGTAAACATCTCCCAGAGATTCTGCAGCTCCTGCTTTGCCCAGCAGCCATTGTTGCTTGTTGAAAAGATGGGCTGAGTACTTGGCGAGTTATAGATGTCTTCTGCCCACTGCACACTGGAACTCTGGGTTGGAATAAACCCTAAACTGTCTGCCTGAAGGTCTTTTGCTGGTGTATTGTGCTTAAAGGATCCTCTAAACCGTGAAGCCATTTTGGTGACAATGGTCAGAAAGAGTCAACGATGACAGTTTAGTATCTGCTGTGTGACTTTAGGGTCAATACAAACAGTGGATGGATGTACTGCAAAAGCTGTGAATTTCAAAAACGAGGAAACACATAATTAATGTTAAGACAAAGAGACATAAAACAACTGAGATGTGGGTCAGAGTTGGTTCTATGGGTTCTTGACAATATATGTTTCACTGTAGTCCTACAAAGCTGCTTGCTGGGAAGGGGAAATGGACAAAACACCAGAAAAGAACTTGAGGCTATCAAGAAAGTCCTGTGTCTAGGATGGATAGACCTGTCATAAGATCATAAAGGCACAGCAATACAACCCGGCTCCCTCTTGGAAAAGCTGGAGTTATTTTGCTTTTTCTCAACTTTTAAGTTTCACCCTGGTGTCTCATTTTACAGTCCCAGAGAATACTACTTTCATGAGAAAATATTTAAAATGAATGACAAGTAATATCAAACTCACAGGGAAGCAATCAAATACCCATACAAGTACCTTGAGGGTTACCTGTTGTGGCTCGAGCTGCTCCAGGTTTGAGGGCCAAAATGTCTAGGACCTGTTCTTTCAATGTTGGGACCTGCACTGCCAAAAGCTTGGGGTTAAGTTGTTAGAGCTTGTACTGCCCCAAACTGCTCTGGTCCACGGGTCAGGGTTCAGCAAGAGAGAGAGAGTGAGGACAACTCGAAGAATGGAGACCAGACAGAGTGTGATCCAATCCCGATTATTCTTCAGTCTCTCTTCTTCTCTCCAAGTCCCTAGATCCTAGTCCCTAGTGCCTCCAAGTTCCAAGTTATTTCTTCCAAGTACCTTATTCCTACTGAACTTATTCCTTCCTATTGTTCTGAAGTCTCCTGTCTGCCTCTTGCCTTTTATATGTCTCACTTCTAAGCCACGCCTCTAAGTCACGCCTTTAATCATGCCCTTAGGTCTTGTCTCTGAATCTGATCTCTAAGTCACACCCTTAAGTCACACACCTTTAATCTCACACAGCCAAGGGAAGATCCTGGGTATCTAAAGCATGATGCTATCAGAGTGTGCTCAGCTGTTGTAGGCTGATGTCATCAAATCTCTTTTCAGGGTATATGGCTCAATATGGCTGCAAGGATATATCTGCCTTCTGTCGGCTCCCCACACTTCATAATTGTGCAAATTTTATCAAACATAATGTAATGTCTGACATTTAACCCTATGAACATGTCATGTAGTCAAAATGGGGTTTCATCACACAGGTTCAGAAGCCTACTGTTGAAAGTTGGCCACAGAGTCAAAGATCTGTTCTTTCCCCTGTCCCTGTCCTTGCCTCTGCTTCTGCCTTTGCCTATATACACTGCTGGGATTAAAGGATTGTATCTCCATTTCCTGAGGTTTGTGTGGGTTGGTTTTTTGTTTGTATGTTTGTTTTCCTTTGCTTTGTTTTATTTTTGTTGGTGATGGATGTGGTGTTTGTTTGTTTGTTTGTTTGTTGTTTGTCCTTAGGAAAGGTGTCATATGAGCTATGTTGGCATTGTAAACTTCCAGTACCAGGAAATGATTGAGATAGAATAGAGGGCTTCTAGGGAGGGGAATGGGGGAAAGGCATGACATCTGAAACCTAAAGAAATAAAATATCCATTTTAAAAAAGTTCTAACTCAGCCCTAGTTTTGCCTCTCTAATGCAGTGATTGATGGAATTGCTTCCATGGAAGAACATCACCTACTAAGCACACGTCATAAGTCACTATACTGTAAAGACATAATACCACATTGAAAAGAATTCCCAAGTTTGGCATTTATCTTCCATGACTTCTGATTCTGTGTTCTCATATAAGAGTCATTCAACACTTGTTAAAATTTCCTGGTTTCCAGAGAGGTTGGGTCCTAAGTGCTTCAGTGAATTCAGTAGAATACTTGATAGTGGGATCAAACAGGGCTGGAAGTATCCAGACAGTGACTGTAGCACAGTATAGGAATGATGGAGGCTGAAGGGAACTTATCCCTTTTGGTAGAGAGGGACATGCATTGCCTATTAGGAAAACATGGACATCATGTAAGGACTGTGTACTAGGGAGAAACTTAAATTTGAGGCAAAATATGGTGGCCTTTGTTGCCGTCTCACTCTTTTATCTTTCTCTCATGTTTGCTTTTTTTTTTTTTTTATTTTGCAAATATCAATATGGTATTCTAGTCTGCTCACAATCCCACTACTTTGTTCAGAATGATCTTTTACTACCATTTTACAGGTTTTATTTTCTTAGTGCTAACATCACAGACCTCATTACTTTACACATCCTTTTTGTTTTTTTGTCTCAGTTTTGTTTTGTTTTGTTTCATCTTGAAGCATTGTCTTCCCATTTATATAATGGCCCTATTGTGTGGATCAGGTTGACCTGAAATTGATATGTCCTTGCCTCTTACTCCTGAGTGGTGCATTTTAAGGTGGTTGCCTTTGTAAATGGCTTTTTCCAATCATGCTAATTGGTAGGTTCAATTATGACCCCTAAATTTACATGTTAATGTTTTAGCCCCAAAGAGAGAGGTTCTATATCAAGGTTTTGCTGTACTTCAGTACAAAACATAGAACCTTAATTGCTATTGTCCTGTAGAGTGAAAAATTATAAAGGCCATTTTATGAAATATGTGTAGATTTTTCGCCTTACTGAACTCGGAACTGAAAATAAGATTTCAGGCCTTCATATTCCAGGTGAAGGATACTTGCTGGATTACATTCCCCAAGCCTCGCCCAAGGCAGGAAGGCATTCCTGACTACAGATAAAGATGCTACCACCTAGGTGGGGCCATAGCCGTATAGCCGGAAAAAGTAAAGATAGTAATCTGAAATGGCAGGATAGGACACAATAGCATGGTAAAAACCACGTTTTTTGAGAAGAATGAGTGTGCAGAGTGATCTCACATGACTCTAGATCATTTGGGCTAGATTCTCTGAAATGTTCCACTGTTCTTGGTTACCCCTCCCTTGGTCTTCCCAGTGCTATGTTCAAAATTTGTAAAACAACCAATCATGTGTAAGCGAGCAAAAATACCTTCCTCCCCCCACCCCATGCTATTAAAAGACCCCTTTAACCCATCACACGGGGCCAAAAACCCTGCTCTTAGAGGTAAAGAGCTTGTCGTTTTTGACCGCCGGCTCCTCCCCTAATAAACCTCTGCTGATTGCATCCAGGTATGGTTTCTTGTGATTTTTGGGTGGTCGCAATTTCTGGAGGCTTGAGGAAGGGTCTCCTGAGTATGGGGGTCTTTATTTGGGGCTCGTCCTGGATATGCGACCACCTTAATCCAAGAACCAAGCTGGGAGTTAAAGGGACACTGCGGTTTTTCTGTCTGGTTGTTGTGTGACCTTTTGTATAAATTGCCTAGTTTTTCATGTACTGATTTCTGGTTTTTTCATGTGCGGGTTTGCCTAAATCGTCTGATGTCTCGTGTGCTGTTTTGTCTAGGTTTGTTTAAGTTATTTGGTTAAGTTGTTTGTGGCCCGTCTGTCTGAATTATTTGGTTTCTGAAAAGTGCACACTTCAGTTTGGACTGGCAGCTGTTTCTGTCTCGTGAGGGGCAAGTAAACCATTTTTGTTTCGAAAGGAGACAAATGAGTGATTAGCAGACGTGCTGGAGAGTCACTAGCTGCTGCACCCCCAGAGACGTTTGGGGGTTCATCTAGGTGCCAGGGAGGACGTGGAATTCCTCTTGGCTGGCACTGGCGATTGAGACGGGTTTTTTTGTTAGTCTTTTTGTGTGTTAACAATGAAACTAGAGAGAAAAGGTCAGAAATGGCCACCGTGGTTGTTATGCTCTCATGGCAGTATGTCTATTTTTGGGTTGTTCATTGCTGGCGTGTTAGAAATCTGGTAGACTTGGTCCAGCATAGGCTGACCACGTTGTCTGAATCTGTTAAATCTGAATCTGTGAAGACTGACCGCGTTGTCTGGTTATTGGAGTCTTACTTGGAAGGTGAGAGGCCTTCCAGAAGGTCAGGGGGATCTGACCGTTGGATTTCAGGGGAAGGCGAGAGGCCTTCCAGAAGGTCAGGAGATCTGAGCGTCAGGTTTTAAGAGCCTGAGCGCTCCTACTTGGGGAGAAGACTCGGAATCCTTCTCCATCTGGGGTCGTGACCAAATGTGGTTAAGTGTTATTTGTGCCACCCATGGCAGGGGTGAGCTATCTGTGTTTTATGTACCACCCGTGAGAGGGGTGAGCTATTTGTGTTGTTTTTTTTATATGTGTGTGTCTTTTCTTGGCAAATCATCTGTGTGTTAGCTGTTAATCTACTGTGTTTAAACATCTTGAGTTAAAAATAGGTAACATGATTGCCGGCAGAGAGAGGAATGAAGCCGTCAGTACAAGAATACAGCTGCAGAAAGGCAGGGCAGGTCCTTTAATAAGGGGCAGCTACCTCGGTTCGTGCTCTCGGTTCCTGTTCCTACAGCCCGCCTACTGCATGTAGGGTATGCTCCAGGTAACAGCACATGGAAGGTGCCCTTGCCCAGCCTGCACTTGGCGGGTGACAACTCATGGTTCCCCAGCACAGCAACAGCGTGGCAACAGCTACCTAGTTTGGTATTCCTGGCTGTACTGGTACCTTGAGGTCACTAGTGCAACAAATCAGTGGTTTTCCACCTGCCGCCTATGAAGATAGATGAGAACCCAGGTGATTAAAAAAAAAAGAAAGAAAGAAAGAAAGAAAAAACCTGGCAGTGGAGCCAGGACAGCTAGACAAACAGCCGCAGCAAGATTGTTCACCTGAGAGTTAATTATTTAAAAAAAAAAAAAGAGAGAGACAAGAACTGGTTTAAAACTGCTTACTTAATTTAGTTTAAAATTTACTTGTGAGGCAGTCTTGATTTACACAAGAAAAACTGACAATTCGCCCTGCTCTGTGGCCAGGAGAAGGGCACCAGCAGAAAAAGAAAGTTGATAATGATTTTTCCCAGTTTAATAAGTAAAGGAGTGCTTTTTTTTCTTTTCTAAAATTACAGCTTAAAAGTTACAGGCTGTCCTGAGTCAGAAATATATATATATATATATATATATATATATATATATATATATATATATATATGCTTCAGTTTTGATAGATTTTCTAGCCATTACTGTTTGAGACAATTATTTATATGAGATTTTCATTAAGATTTGGTTCAAAGATGAGAGTTCTGACAAGATAAAATGAAGAAGTGGTGAAGACTTGTGCTCTTATGTTAGACATAAAATGTTTACTTTATTGTTCTTGTTATATATCACTTCTAAAATAATATTCTAATCAGAAATAACTCTTTAAAAGGTTTTTTATAGAACTATGACCAAAGTTTCTATTTGTCAAAAGTTAAATTCAAATAAGTGTCATCTTAATAGTCCTTGCTGTGAAATACTGTGGATAAGGCTATTCATTCTGATTTGGTTTCCTTCTTGGAGCTTCAGGGGGTGAGCTCACATTACACCTGTGGACAAGGTACTGTTTGTAGACTGAACTAATTGTAGTCTCTAGTGTGATATAAACAATAGTCATGCAGCCTCACAGACACACTAGTCTGTACAGAGTTCTAAGAGACTATTTACTGCTTTACAGGTGATCAAAAAACAATAAATAAGATAAGAGCCTTTCTTTCACAAGACCCTTGCAGGTTCTGGTCTTCAGAAGTGAACAAGAGGGGACACCGGAAAAAGAATGTTCCCTCAGACATGGAGACATAGGGGACCCCATCAATTGATCAGGCCGTGGTCAGCAGCGGATTGATTAGGACCAGACGTGACTGAGACCTTCATGTGACAGAAGGTAAGGGACACCCAAAGGCCCACGCCAGATCCCGCTGATAGATCTTGAGAGAGAGAGTTACATGAGACCCCACTATTTTCATCAAGGTTAGTAAGTCTGGAGAAGAAGGAACAGACAAGATAAAAAAATTTAGTGTAAGTTGCTAAGTAAGTCTAGAAGAGAGAAATAGAAATGATAGACTAGAAGATAAAAGGTCTAGTGTAAAGTTTACAAAACAAAAATTTTGAATGTTTTAAACCTCAAGCTGCCCTTCCTCTTAAGGAAAATCTCACCACATATCAAAGAAAGCACTACAAATTCTTCAAATAATTTAGCCATTTGTTACAATGATGATTGACTTACCATGTAAAAATGTGTGATTTGTTTTAATTGCTATTGATGATGTTCAGTATATTAATGAATTAATCTAATATTAACAGGAAGAAGCATTCAGATGGAAGTGTTTCTTTTTTTCATGAAAACAAAAACCATTTTACTGTTGTTCACTATTTTCTTCCTGCATGTGAATTTCAAAGGACACAATTCAGTTTAGGAATTTGACTACTTGAAGGAGGTTAGAGGCTTTAATCCCTGCCACACCCTTAATCCTAGATCAGAAAACAAATACAGAAGGATCTCACAGTTTGAGGCTAGCCTGATTTCAAATAGAGTTCAAAAACATCCAGGCTTGCATAAACAGAAGGTATCACAAAAAAAACAAACAAGGAAAGTAGACAACAACCACGACAACCACCACCACTACAACCACAACAACCACAATGACCACAACAATCACAACAACAACAGCAACAGCAACAGTAACAGCAGCAACAACAACAACAGGATGCTAGAATTAGTAAGGCTGCCCTGAAACTCCTAACACTATGGAGGTAGAAGTCATGATTTTAAGTCTTTTTTTTGCTGCTGTTGTTGGAAAGGATCCATAATCCTAGCTTGCCAATATAAAAGACAAACAATCTAGCTATTTTATTTACAAACTCAAGCCTACATAGGGCAGATTTACAGCTATTATAACTTATTCACCAACAAGTTAGTCCCTTGTTACTTGCTTTTTCTCTGTGCCAAGAGTTCATATTTCATCTCTTCCCATGGCAGCCTCCTACACTTAAGTCTCCTTGGTTCTTTCTCTCCCTCTACCAGCAATCTACTCACTCAATCTTCAAGTTTCACCTTTCTCACCTTTCTCCCTCCTATGACCAATCATAGCAAGTTGCTTTTTTTTTTTTTTTTTTTTTTTTTTTTTTTTTTTTTTTTTTTTTTTTTTTTTATCAGTTGAATTGGGAAGCAATGATCAAATAGCATCACCTGGTAAATGTGTGGATCTGCACTTTGTGGACAACTACAGTTTGAAAAGCCAATATTTAGCATTATAATACAAGCAGCATCAGAGCAACCCACTGCATTTTTTACTCATACTAAGAAGTATAATTGGCCACCTGCCTAGGAGCACATAGAGAGGGACCCATGACTCCAGTTGTATATGTAGGGGAGGATGGCCTTGTGGGCATAGGTAAGAAAGAAGATCCTTGGTCCCATGAAGGCTGGACACCCAGTGGGGGGGGATTCAAGGGTGGGGGGAGGTGGGAGTGGGGCAGTAGGTGTAAGTACATCCTCATAGAAGCTGGAGTAGGGGAGATGGAATAGGGAGTTTCTGGGCAGGTGGTAATGGGGTAAGGGGATAACATCTAAAATGCAAATAAAATATCCAATTTAAAACAAAGAAGAGCGAATTGGTGGATAAAACAGCAATTCTTCTTTTGTATGAAAAGGTATTTTATATGAATAGAGTTAGTACAACATGAGAACTTCCTAAGAAAAATATTTTAATGGCAACAAAATTAATAACATAAAATAATAGGTCTTAAGAGTGCATTACTTTTAGAAGGAAAATTATCACAATTAAAATATATTTTATAAAGCAAAGAAAAGTGAACATATATGCCATGTCTTCCAAGTAAACATCAGCGTACACAAACATGACATGTTTTCAAAGTTATAAAGTAATGTTATAAAGTAATATAGATTACAAATATCACTCTCTTGCAGTTTGTCAAAATACATAATTCATAACACAGAATGAAATAATGTAGTTCAGTGGCAGAGTATTCATCTTTCATGCACGAGACTCTGGTTTCAAATTTCAGGTCAAATAAGACAAGAATAATCATGACAATGTTAATTATTTAATGTGAGTTTCACTGACTATTAGAACAGCAGTGAATATATAGTAAAATTCACTATGTAACCATAGTCTTTGTAAAAATTGGTTTGTATTTTAAATTTTAAATTAGTATCCATAGTATTAAGGTTCAGTATGCTATTTTCAAACAAATTTATTTTTCACTCTTGTCTTACACTTTGTCTTCATTCCCCTGACACACCCCTTACAGGTGTATAAATGTTTTATATCCTTTCTCTTTAATGCACATTTGTCCTATTTGACTCCCACTGATTCTTCAACAACTCTTTTTTTTTTTTTCACTTTTTTTTGTTGCCTCCTCTGGTTTCATAACCATATTCACATTTTTTCACATTTAAATATGTATGGACATTGTGATTCATATCCTTGTTTGAGACAGAATGGTATTCAAGACTATGTCTGGGTTTCTCAGTGTCTGAACTACCGACCAAAGAACATACATGGGCTGGACCTGGGCCTCCCTCCAGATATGGAGCAAATGTGTAGCTTGTTCTTCATATGGGTCTCAAACAGAATGCAGAATCAGAATCTATCTGTTAGAAATTGCAGCTTGAAGAAAGGGAAACAAGAAGATTCACGCTTGGAGAAAGTCATTAATAATGGAAAACATTTGTATTTATAATAATCAGGTGTTAGATATAAATATGTGTGAATTTAAGGTCAACTTGTTCCACATATTAGTTCATTTATAGACAGCATTACACAGGGGTGCAGTGTCTTAAAAAACAAACAAAACAAAACAAAACAAAACAAAGGAAAAGACAGAGAAACAAGAGGATGTTTGAAGTAGTGAGGCAGCTCTGGAACCTTAGCACTGAGGAATTGGAAGCCATGGGATTGTAGTGCAGGATCATTCTGACCAAAGTAGTGAGGTTGTGAGCAACCTAGGCCATCAGACAGCCATTTGGAAAAAACAAGTGTGATGGCTATTTCTTGTTGTTAACTTGTCTTCATCTTGGAATGAACTACAAAGCTGGAAAATGGAGAGCACACTTGTGATCCAGATCTTGAGGTTCAAATTGTAAACAAGCAGCTTTGGTAGAAAATTGCCAGCCTGAATAGTCATAGACCTTGGGTAGCCTTGGTGGATAGTACCAACTTAGATAAGGACAGTGAATCATAGGCAGAGTCATAGTGATCTGTCCCCTTAAACTTCACCCAGCTGATACTCTGTTTCTGGAAGATATCTGTACTCCCCCTGAACACCTACTCTCCTGCTTCATCCCCCTTACCCATATCCTGCCTTTTGTGTATATAACCACTGTGTGAAAAGTAAAAATTACGGTTTGATTAGCCTATAGATAATAAGCCGTGATTCTTTGTTTCTTTACCTGTTTCCACCTGCTCTGTTTCAGGTGACCTCTCCCAGACCCCCTTTTAATGCCCTGCTGGACAGGACAAAGATTAACCTTCTGCTGGAGGCCTGCCATAAGGACATTGGAGAAGGAAAACTCACTCTTCTTTGCGTACTTGACAGCATATCTTTTGGTACCTATGTCTTAAGGAAGTACAGATGAACAGGTTGAAATAACTATCCTTGTGGGGATCTGAGCAATTACCATATTCTTTTAGACTTCCATTCACAGATGCCCCTTGTGAGATTACTTGGCCTACAGCCCGGATATCATTACAATAAATTTTCTTTTATATACAGAGACATTCCATAAGTTCTGTGACTCTAGAGAACCCTGATAAACAACAAACCAACACACAGACACACACACACACAGACACACACACACAGAGAGAGAGAGAGAGAGAGAGAGAGAGAGAGATAGAGAGAGAGAAGAAGGAACAGAAAGAAAAGAGATGACAATATCTACCCTACTTTTACCTTTTACCATACTATAGTCCTCATGTGATAACCATCATGTATCACGTTTTCCCCAGTGAAACTCAGGCTCTTCTCTACTGGTACAGATGAGCTTTTTCATTGAGCTTCTGTCTTTTCTGTATAGTGCTACTGATACATCCTGGTTGCCTCCTGACTTCTGCCTGATTCTACTGCCAAGGTTTTGACAGTGTTCACTGAAACAATATAATCTACAGCCCTCTGGAGACTAGGAATTTTTATCAAATTTGGAAAGAACCATTTGAAAGAACACAGGATCAGAAGTCATGGGAAATACATTTTAATCTTGCATTCCTTTTCAATGTGGTACTGTCCCTTTTCACTACAGTGCTTTTCCATCTTTGCTCAGGAAGTATTTTCCTTCCAGGGAGACATCAAGCAATCGAGCATTGCCAAAGAGGTACAGAGCTGGGGCTGAGTTTGGTTTTCGTCTCTGGCTCAATTAGCAGAAAAAGGTGTCTTTCCTCTGTATTATGTGCTTGCTTGTATTTGTTGCTCTAGTTAGGCATTATTTGTTCTCATAAGCTGACCTTGATCCTCTTAGGCTACTTGGCTGTCCTGGGCCTAGAAATTTTTGAGGTGCCTTAACCAGACACAGGTGATCCGAACCAATCACAATTAATTAGCATCTGTAACTTATTCATTGAAGGAAGACACTCTAAGAAGATGCCATTTCAAACAAACCCTCAGATGAATCATAGAAGAGGCCCAGACACTTACTACTTCCCAGTGCTTCCAGGAAACACCCTTGAAATTCACTGAAGATAGAGGTAGGCTCCTCTTTTATGCTCTTGAGTATGGAAATGTGTGTGTGTGTGGGGGTGATAGGAGCTTGAGAGAATTTTCATCACAATTATGGGGAGATCTCAAGAGCTGATTAGGTTCCTTTGAACAACATTTATGACCAATGGATTTAATTTTTTTAAACCATGAATGCAAATGTAAGCTGACAACCATCTGTATATGTGTTTAAGAATATATCTTTGTGACGGGCGTTGGTGGTGCACGCCTTTAATCCCAGCACTTGGGAGGCAGAGGCAGGCGGATTTCTGAGTTCGAGGCCAGCCTGGTCTACAGAGTGAGTTCCAGGACAGCCCGGGCTACACAGAGAAACCCTGTCTCGAAAAACAAACAAACAAAAAAACAAAAAAACAAAAAAAAACAAAAAACAAAAAGAAAACAACAAAAAAGAATATATCTTTGCTTCAATGTGATTTTGATATTGCTATTCATTCATTTTAAATATTTTTGCTGTGTTCTTTTGATAGATCTTCCCATCTGTAAAACAGTATATTTTTCAGTGTTGAGTGAAGTTATGTTCTATGTTATATATGCTGTTTTGTCCATTTTCTCTTTCCTGGAAGCAAGTATAGGACTATGATGAAGTGTTTACTGTCATTGCCTTGCTTGTTTTTTGACTATTTGTGATTTTTGTCTTGCTTGTTCCTTGACTATTTGCATGTATTGTATTTCTAGTTCCTCAACCTAGAACTGACCTTAATACTTGGATGTAATTAAAATGATATAAAAGCAAAAAAGTGGATGGAGGATGGGACAAGGAGTGTCTAGAGAGAGATAATGGTGAAAAGGGATGACATTTGAAATGTAAATAAATAAAATATCCAATAAAAAATAAAAAACTAAAAATAATAAAAAGAAAACCTGAAACCATCTGTAACACAATTCTGTTGATTTTTGTGATTCTTGTTATTATTGTTGTTGTTGTTGCTCTTCTTCTTCTTCTTCTTCTTCTTCTTCTTTCTTCTTCTTCTTCTTCTTCTTCTTCTTCTTCTTCTTCTTCTCCTTCTTCATCTTCTTTTCTTCCTCTTCCCCTCCCTGTTCCCCTCCTCCTCCCCTTCCCATTCCTCCTCCTCTTCCTCTTTCTCCTTTGCCTTCTCCTTCTCTTTCTCCTCCTTTTCTTCTATTCATAGGTCTCACAGTACATCCACCCATTGTTGGCACTGGTCCTAAGGTCATACAATAGATACCAAACTGCCATAGTTGAATCTCTTTAACATTGTCACAACAATGATTTCACACCTTAGAAAATTGTATAATCTAGAGTCACTACCAAATGATCTTCAGAAAGACAATCTCGAGTTTATTCCAATTCATGCTTCTGCTGCAGAGTGGGGAGAAGATACCTGTAACTCATCAAGTACTCAACACAACTTTTCTCCAGGCAACAATGACTGCTGGGCAAAGCCGAAGCTGCAAAGACTCTGGGAGAATTACTTCTTATGGTTTCAGCCAGAAAAACAGAGCAAGGAGCAGTTGAGTTCTCAAATGGTCTTGAGGAAATTTCTTATGACTGGGAACTTAAAGGACAAGTTTGCCCTCAGTTGAACCCTCTGAAACACTTACAGTAATATTGACATGAAGTATAACAGTCACAAGCCCCTAACTGTCAACTTGAGAACTAAACATATGACTTTTACATATAAGAATCAATCACTTAACATTAGTAATTTTAAATGATCAAAATGTCCAAGCATATTCAACTTGAAAATAAATACTTAACCATGAGAAGATACATACATAAACACCATAAGTGACGTAAAAATCCCAACACAGAATCAAGAATGATTTTTCATATCCTCTCATGATACCATGCTACTTTACTTTGACAAATTTTGCCTTCAGACTGTGTAATAAAACACATTTTCTTCTTTGAGTAACATTTATCAGACATTTTCTCACAGAATCAACAACAACAAAAATAGATCTATAAATAAATTTATATATCTATTTATTATGTGTGTATCTTTGTATCTGTCTATGTGTATAGCAATATGTAAACCCTCAACAATTTAGGCTCATGTTATATTTTATTCATTTCTTAAAACTATATGCTATTTAAATTGAGTTTGGAAATGTATGAGTTTTGGACAAAGGAGGTTAGAGAAGGGATAATTAACAATAAAGATGATAGAAATTGTCATATACAATGTGTGTGTGTGTGTGTGTGTGTATTCAGTTGTAGTTAGCAGCCTGTACAAGGGTGATCCTCATCTCCGAAACCACAGGTGGCTAACTACAATGCCAAATATAAGATCCTTTTCTGTTTCTTGTTGGTCATAGTGTCCTGTGTGGGGAGCCAACAGAAGGCGGCTATCATCCTTGCAGCCATCTTGAGCCATATACCCTGATAAGAGACTTGATTACATCAGCCTGCAACAGCTGAGCACACTCTGATAACATCTTGCTTTAGATACCCAGGATTTTTCCCTTGGGTGTGTGAGACTTAAAGGTGTGTGACTTAAGGGTGTGACTTAGAGATCAGATTCAAAGACAAGACCTAAGGGCATGATTAAAGGCGTGACTTAGAGGCATGGCTTAGAAGTGAGACATATAAAATCCAGAGGCAGACAGGAGAGTTTAGAACAATTTGAAGGAATAGAGAATAAGACACTTCAGAGAGTAATTAGGCATCAAGACAGAACAACTTACAATACAACTTGGAGTACAACTTGGAACTAGGAATTAGGTTAGATAGTACAACTTAGAGAACAATTTGGAGTAACGGAGAATCAGACACTTCAGAGAGTACAACTTGGAACTAGGAATTAGGTTAGACAGTACAACTTGGAGTTAGTTATTAGGCATTAGGTAGCAGGCACTTGGAAGAGAACTTGGAACTGGAAACTTGGAACTTGGAGGCACTAGGGACTAGGAACTAGGGACTAGGAACTCAAGACTTGGGACTTGGACTCGGAAGAGAGACTGAAGAATAAACGGGATTGAATCACACTCTGTCTGGTCTCCATTCCTCAAGTCTGTCCTCTCTCTCTTGCTGAACCCTGACCCACAGACCTGAGCAGCTTGGGGCAGTGCAAGCTCTTACAATTTAGCCCCCAAGGCTTTGGCAGTGTGGGTCCCAACATTGACAGAATGGTCTGAGACATTTTGGCCCCCAAACTTGGGGCAGCTCGGGCCGCAACAGTCCTGGGTATCTCCCAATTTATAAATATTATTGCAAATATTTTTGCTTATCCAAGAGTACTTGATGACAAGACCCAGCTTGATGAATCCAGCACACACTTTGGACATAAAAAAGCAAGTTCAAATCAACCAAACACCTTCATCCCTGCTGGTTAACATTCCTGTCACCTGAGATGCATGCAGGATGATAAAAGGAGAAAGTCAGTAATAACCTTACTCAGCTGTGAACACGGAACTACAGTCATGCCTTGTATAGTAAGATACTGCCATCAGTAAATTGGTGGCAAAATTATTATTGGGGTAACCGGCAACTATCTGATTGTATTTAGGGATTGTTTCACAGGAAGCTTGCTGGGGCAAATCTGGTCAGAAACACATAATTGGGGAGCACACGGGCTCCTACTGTTATTATGCTAAGTAGACATGCTAATGTCAAACAAACATTTAAAATAATATGTCTTTATGTCTAGAATATTGCAACATTCAGAACTGACAACAGACGATACTTTGTGAGATGAAGATGGATATTACACTGATCAATCTGCAGAAAAATAAATGCCTGTGCAAAGATCTGTCACAAATGGGATATATGTATCATCCTCCTCAAGAAAGAGCCAGCTAACTCCATTGGAAATGGGATGAAATATTTTAAGAGCCAGATATCAGGTAGGATCAAAAGAAACCTATATCTGCTATCTATTCCAGGGCCATTGCACACATGAAGTCAAAATAGCTGGGTGCCTGCATAAAAGCTATACAAGTTCAGGCTACTCAATTATTTTAGCATGAGGCACAGAGGTTACTGAGATTCCCCTGGCCATAACTGAGGATCTATTCACAGCTCACGGTATCTCTGAAGTGAAAGTCAGATTTCCTTAGGGTTGTAGGTAAAAGGATGTGTACTTTATCAAAACACATTATATGTATATATAAAATTTTTAAAACATGAAAAAATCTTAGTAATAAATGCTGTCTGAGTTTTCAAAAAGAACTGTGTTGACTTGTGTTGGATGATGAAGTCAGGGAACCATGGGAACCAATGAAACAGCAAGACTTCTCAGTAACTGTCAGTAATCTCTACTAAAAATTTCTTCCTGAACCATAGGACTCCCAGAGCTTAAGGATCATGAAATCTCAGTGACTCAAAACACTTTGCTTTTTGGAGATACAAGAAACTCTTGAGTTGTCTTGTTAATTCACAATTTAAAAAGATTTCTAAGTGTCTTTTCTGCCAATGCCAGGATTGTGATTGCCATTGCAGGTTAAAATGAAATTTACAGTTTTAGGAGGGAGAT